>NC_041705.1:2146054-2198554 GCF_900097015.1 Plasmodium sp. gorilla clade G2
AATTTTAATAGTATAAGTATGAAAAAATCCATTAGATACTATATTGAATTTATTGCTCTCTCTTTATTATCTCCTAAATACCAATACAACCGAAATTATTATAAGACCTCTGAAGGAGCAAAACAAATAGAAAAGGATTTGAGAGAAAAACATTCAAGTCTTCATAAAAAATTGGTAAAAAAAGAATCACTTCAAGAATGTTGTAATGATTCGAACAGTATAATATATAGACGAAAAAAAGGAAAAAAAAAGACAAAAAAAAACAAAGATGAACATGAAAATTATTTTGTTTATAATGATGATGAAGATGAAGAATATGATGGAAATAATAAACTTGATCAAAAAAAAAAAAAAAAAAAAAAGAATTTAAAAAAATTATGCACATATATTACTGATAGTGAATTGAGTCAACCATCTAACCAAAATGATACTAATTTGGATAAGAACAAGAATAATAATAAATTTCTAAAAAAGAATAAAAAGAAAAAATATGTTTTAAGTGATAGTAGTTATATATCAGACGATGCTACTTTGAATGAAAAAAAAAATAATTCAAACGATGAAGTAGACATAAGTTTAGCTAGTACATCAAAGAAGGAAAAAATAAATATTATAGATGTAGATCAAGAAGAATATAAATCAAGTTGCAAAAATAATGATATATCTAAAAGTAATAACTATGATAGGCTTAATGATTTGGATAAGAATAGCGTATCTAGTAGTGTTAATGAAGATAAAGGAGAAGAATATACAGAGGAGGATGAATTTATTCAGGACGATGAATATGAAGAAGACGAATACGATGAAGAAGATGATTTATCTGATGAAGATGATGATTATAATGAAGATGATGATTATAATGAAGAAGATGATTATAACGAAGAAGATGATTATTATGAAGACGATCAGAATGAAGGAGAAGAATATTATGATTATTATAATGATACAGGAGAATGTATGGAAGATTTTGTTGTAGAGGATCATATATTTTATGATGAAGATAATATAAAGAAAAAATCCAAAAATAAGAAAAAATCAAATCTTCCACATAAATCTGATGAAAATGTAAAAGTAAAATTAATTGAAAAAATTAATGATGAATTTATGCAAAATATTATTAAAGGCGAAATGTTAAATGTATACGAATTTATAAAGAATGAAGAAAAGTTTAGTAATTATGAATTCCTAAAAATGATTTGTAAAATAAATAAAAAGAAATCTGATAATTATTATGAACAGTGTATACAAAAAATTGAAAATAAAATATTATCAAAAAGAGATCAATTTGAATCACATCCATTTCAAAATAATTTTAAAAATATTTTAAAAAATTATGCCAACATATTAATATTCTATTTAGAACATAATAAAATATATTGTTGTTGTTGTAATAGAAAATTAAGTTATGCTTGTCCAGTTTTTTTTATCAAACCATTTTATAATTCAACAGATTTGTGGAATAATAACTTTTATAATTTTATGAAAGTAAATAATTTTGAATGGTTAGGATATATATATTTCAGTGGATCAAGAAGTTCTCTTGAAATTTTAAGTGACTATAAACTTGATGAAAACAAGATGAAAAAGATAAAAGAATCTAACAAATTATTTATAAAAAATCAAAATGAAAAAAGAAAGAAAACATTATCACAAAGTAATATTTCTAATGTAAGTACATGTACAATAATGAACAGTGAAGAGTATATATTTAATCATCTAAAAGAATATGAAGAAATGAATGGATATAGATATATTGGAAGTATAGATGATAAACGTTTAAAAAGAAGAAAAAGAAGCTTTAAATATAATTTTGATTTTCATTTTAAAGGAGGGGAAATATATAATGAGAGTTCATTAAATTTGGTAATGAAAGACATTTGTGATAAATTTTGTTATTCATCAGAGAATTATATAGAAAAGGATATTTTAGTTTTACAATTAGGTTCTTATTGTGTTTCCACTGTATATTATTGGCACGTGTTTCATCATTATAAATTTTTTTTTACGAAATATATTTATATGAAATTACTTGACATATATAACAAAAATAAAGATATATTTAAAGAACCTTTAATTTTAGCTTATATTCTATCGAAAAAATTACATAAGGAGTTATATAGAGATTTTAAAATATTAATGAATATAGATATTTCACAAATTCAAAATAAATTAAATGAATGTGATTTATTTATAAAATGAAATTAACAAACATCTATTTTTCTACATCAACAAAATTAAGCCACATTGAAACAAAAAAATAAGAAAAAGAAAATTTATCAAAGCAAATTTTGTATACTTTATTTTTTTTTTTGTTCATCTATAAATATAATATATATATATATATATATATATTTATATTTATATTTATTTATACGTTCATTTATTTATATTTTATTTATTTATTTTATAAATATTTTAATATTTTTGATTAATTAAAAAATGGGATACACATACTGTTAATATTTTTTTCCCTCTATGATTTTTTTTTTTTCGTTAATTAATTATATGTAATATATATATATATTTACACACATTTATATAAATTCATAATTTCCTTTTTCTATGGGTTTCATTTCTATACTATCTTTTTTTAAAAATCTAAGAGAATTTAAAAATGTATGCATGATTCAAATATATATATTATATATATATTGCATATATATCTTTGCAGTTTTATTCATAATTTTTTCTTTAGTTAATATAATTTATTATTGCCTTGACATTTCTTATAATTTGAAAGTTATCATATTATTATAACAATTTTGATTTTGATATCGATTTTGATTTTGATTTTGATTTTGATTTTTGGGTGATATACATATATTTTTTATAACAAAATATAAAATATATAAATTAGAAGAAAAATAGAATAAAAAAAAAGCAGAATTATTATATTTTAAAAAAGAGATTAAATAATTAAAATGATGAAAATATTTTTTAAATATCATTTTTAAAAAATAATCACTTTTAACCCGGTTTTAAAAATTAAGATAAAAAAAAAAAAATACCCCAATTTATCGTATGAATAATTTGCATATAAAAATGAATAGTAAAATAAATGTATTATAAATTTATATATTAAATATTTCCACATAAAAATAAATAAACAAATAAATATACATATATTATATATATATATATATATATATATATTATATAATAAAATATTGTGATTTTTATTTAGCTATAAATCATTTGTTTATAATATTTTTATAATAAGATAATGTGGATGTCTTTTACATAACAAAATAATATTGTGATCAAGTATTTAGTGCATTAACAAAATAAAATATAATAAATATAAAATGAATTTATAAATAGATAAATATAATATATATATAATATATATATATTATATATGCAAAAGGGTATTTTATTTTCTATCATATTTTTATTGAGTAATAAGATTTAATTAAATAAGTAAGAATAAACACTATATAATCATTATATTTGTATATAAAATTAAAAATTAAAGTATATATATATATATATATATATATATTTTATATAAAAATATAATTATATATATTTTTTCTTTTCTTTTTTTTTTTATTATCCACATAAAAAAGAAAATATATATAATATATACATATTCATATTATCCACCTCTTATAATAAAAAAAATATGAAAATATGGAGGTATTTAATTTCGGTAAATATAATGGAAAGACATTCGAAGAAGTTTTTGAAAAACACAAATCTTATGTTACTTGGGTGAAAAGTTTGGAAAGTCCATCAGGGTCCTTATTGGACTTTAAAAATTATGTTTTAGAAAAGGAAGGCAAAAAAAATAATAATAATAATAATATGGCAAATAATAACCATTATAATAATGAAAGGAATTCAAATAATAATAATATGTTTCAAAATAATGTTAGAAGTCCTAATATATATAACGAACAATATGCAAATAATAATAAAATGAAAGAAAATAATTATAGGAGTCCTAATATGTATAATAATAATGAAATATGTACAAATAATAATAGAATAAACGAAAATAATGTTAAAAGCCCACATTATTATAATAATGAAAAAAATATTAATAATTATTCACATGAATATAATACAAGTAAAAATGCACATAAACATAATTATTCTGAAAATGGAAATTCATACAACAAATTTGAAAGGAAAAGTGTTGATAATAATTATATAAATGAAGAAAAAAAAAAGTTCCATAATATGAATAGTAGTGAATATAGAAATTATGAAGAAAAAGTTATGAATGATATAAATAATGCATATAACCAACAAGAAGAAAAAAAAGAATTTGATATTATTGTTGCTTTTGAAATATTTAGTGATGATAGTTTTAAAATTGTTCAAAAAGATAATAATAATAAAAAATTTGTAAACTTTAGAAATTTTATTTCAAAAGATCTTTTTAAAATAATATCAGAATTAAATCCTACATTAAAAAAAATTAATAATTATACTTGTATAACATTTGAAGCAGATAAATATGAATATGTTTTAAATAGTTTAAAAGAAAAATGTACTATTTTAGGTGGGGTGCATACCATACCAAATTTCTTATTAAAATGTTTTAAAAATTATACAAAATTTTCAGAACCACAAAGAATATCAGAAATTACTGCAAATATTTTGACTAATACTATGTGTTCATATACCAAACAACATTATGATAAATTAGATAATCTGTTAGGTGAAAAATTAAGTGTTGAATTAAGAAATTTTCAAAGAGAAGGTGTATTTTTTGGCTTAAAAAAAAATGGAAGAGTCTTAATAGGTGATGAAATGGGTCTAGGTAAAACATTACAAGCTTTAGCATTAATGGCTTTTTATAAAGATGATTGGCCATTCATTGTTGTTTGTCCATCTTCTATTAGATTTCAATGGAAAGATCAAGCCTTACGATGGTTATCACATTTAATACGAGAAGAACATATATGTGTCGTTAAAAATGGAAAAACCGATATTCCTTCTAATACAAAAATGATTATAATATCATATGAATTAATAACTAAAAATGATAAATATCAAGATAAATATAAAAGTATTATTTGTGATGAATCACATTACTTAAAAAATTCTCTTTCCAAAAGAACAAAAGTTATAACTCCAATTATAAAAAATGCAAAAAGATGTGTTCTTCTATCTGGAACTCCTGCATTAAACAAACCTTCTGAATTATACGAACAAATATCAAGTATTATGCCCAATTTTTTTAACTATCATGATTTTTGTGATAGATATTGTTTTAAAGATAAAAATTTATATACCAAAAAAATTGAATATGTGGGATGTAAACATACAGAAGAATTACACTTATTCTTAACTAATACTATAATGATTAGAAGATTAAAAAAAGATGTTTTAAAAGAACTTCCAGATAAATTAAGATCTAAAATACCTGTAGAAATACCACAAAAAGAGTTATCAGAAATATTAAATTACTATAAAAAATTAGAAAGTAAAAAAAATATTAATTTTCATGATATTGATAATATACATCTATCCAATTGGAATAATTCCAAGTCAGAAGACGGAGATGATGAAAATTTATCCATTTCTCATTTATTTAAATTAACAGGTTATGCCAAAGTCAAAGCTATTAAAGAATATATATCCTATTTAATTGATGCAGATATTAAATTCTTATTATTTTGTCATCATAAGTTAGTAATGGATGAAATCGAAGCATTTTTGAAGGAACAAAAATGTAGGTATATACGTGTAGACGGTTTAACAGCTATGGAAAAAAGAGAAATTTATATTAAAAATTTCCAGAACGATGATAATGTTAAAATCGCTTTGTTATCTATAACTGCATGTGGTATGGGTTTAAACTTAACTGCTGCAAATACAGTAGTATTTGGAGAACTTTTCTGGGTACCTGGTCAAATTATACAAGCAGAAGATCGTGCACACAGAATTGGAACAGCTCATGATGTAGTTAATATTCATTACTTGATTGCACAAAATACTATTGATGAACTAGTCTGGAAAATTATTAACAGAAAATGGAATACACTAACAACTGCACTAAATGGTATAGAAGATTCATTAAATGTTAAAGAAGTTAATAAATTCGATAAGTTCATGGTAGATTTAACTAATGACACAAATAAATCATATCCCACTTCATTGGTTACTACACCAAAAGTTCGTAGAAAATCATCTGAACATGCTACTTTTCACAATAGCTCTCCAAAAAAAAAAAATAGAGATATAAGAGATTTTTTTCAATCTAATAAATGTAATGAATCTGTAGAAAAACCTTGGAAGAACAACATTAATAAGAGGTCATTCCACGATAGCCCAACAAAGGATTCTCCTAGTTCAAGTATAAATTTGTCAAGTAAAAAGTACAAAACAGAAATAAACTAGAGCTTACAAATGATGTTCCACATATATAATAATATATATATGTGCATATATCTTTTAAGGTAAAAACTTTTTAAGCATCAAAATAAAAAAATATTACAAGAAATTTATAAAATAAATTATGCAATGAAAAATATATATATATATATATATATATATATATATATATATATTTTATATTATATTATAAAATATTATTTTATTTTATTTTATTTTATTTTTATTTCACATCTAATGTTAATATATATTTTGTTTTTGTTATTTTAAGAGGAAATTAAAAAAAAAAAAAAAAAAAAAAAAAAAAAATAATAAATTACCTGACATTTTAAAAAATAGATACCTCTATTTGATTTTATTTTTTTTCTATTTATGATTATACACTTGAAATTTTTATTATTCTTTTATTTTATTTTTTTTGTGTAAAATATGCTAATATATATATATATATATATATATATATATATATATATGATATAATAAAATATGTTTTTTATACATTCTTAATATAATGTATATTTAAAAAAATTACATTTAAAAATAATTTTATGAATTATTTTTAATTTATAAAAACTTTTTTTTTTTTTTTATACCATTTTAAATTTTGAATTTACATTAATTATATTTAATATTGTTTTTTTTTGCCTTTTAATATAATGCCAAAATTTAACTTTTTTCCCCATGTCAATTTTCTGGCATACATAAAAAAAATAAGTATAAGATATAATCCTTGTGGAACATATAATGATAATTGTAGAAAATTGATTCATCTTATTGAAAATAAACAAAAAAAAGACAAATTCCTTAATCTTGATTACAAATTAGAATTAATTGAGTTAGAAAATGAAAAGCCCATTTACATATATAAAAAATAAAATATAAGTTTATATTATTTTATGTCATAATGATTTTTGTATTATATATAATTATTATAAATATTATAAATATATATAATTTTTTTTTTCTCTTTTTTTATTTACCAATACAGTTATAATGATGAACCATTGATTGAAATTGAAATGCAAAATTCCAAAGTTTTCAAGTAGCCAATTTTTTTTTTTTTTTTTTTTTTTTTTTTTTACATATAACGTTTTTGTGAACTAGCTATTTTTGGCTTTATATCTATACTTTTTGTTACATTTTTTTTTTATTTTTATTTTAATAACGCCATTTTTATGGTTATCAAATTACATATTATTTTGTATAGATAGGATATATTTAATTTACTACAATTATTTATTTTATAGATTTAATCCAGAAAATTATGATTTGATGGAAATACAACGAGTAATTGACAACGAGCAACAACAACGTAAGGAAAAAAATATAAGAAAATAAAATATACATATATATATATATATATATATATATATTGATTGGACATATGTGTGTTACACATATATAATTTCTCTCGTAAATGTAAATCCATATTAATATAATAAAATACTTTTTTTTTTTTTTTTTTTTTAGTACATCATAATTTCATGAAGAATAATTTATTAGAAAACAATGAAGACTCCTTTAAGCTTTAAATATATGAAAAATTGTTTATATTTTTTTATATATAATTTTTTACCCTTTTTTTCACTAATAAAGACATATCTGATTTTTTTTTTTTTTTTTTTTTTTTTTTTTGTGTAGTTTTATAATAGTATAGAATAATATTTTTCTTTAATAGATGTCTTCATATGTACATAAATTCAAATATATTATATGATTTATATATATATTGTTATATATGTTCACAATAGCACATATATAAATTACAACATTTATAAAAATTTGTGTTTGTATAATTTTATCCATTTAATTACCTTAATTTATAATTAATAATTTTATAATATTTCCTTTAATTTATGTTTCTTTTTTTGTTTATATATGAACTAAACAAAAACAAATTCAAAATTAAAAAGTAATATATATATATAAAGTTCTTAAAAATATATATATGTTTAGTACCAAAAAAAAAAAAAAAAAGAAGGAAAGAATTTTTATTCACATTGAAATAAATATTAATATATATATATAAACATAATTCAATGGTAACTAATATTTCTTGGTATTATTCTAATTGTATATTTGTTAAAAATTTAATAAAAAAAATTATATTTTCAAATAAGAAATTGATGTTAGACCAACAACCTTGAATTTCTTGAAGTAATACCTTTGTAGTATTCCTTAATTTCTTTTCTTTGGATTTCATTATTTTTTTACCATGTGCCTACAAAATGAAAAAAAAAAATTAATAAAATGAGATTTCTTATATATATATATTTTTAAAGTATAATAATTTCTTTTTTCTGCATATTTTTTTTTACCTTTAAAAATATAAATAAATATGCCTGGATTAAATCAACATTATCATTTGTCTTAACATGGTAAATGAAAAAATTCATCATATTTTCCAACTAAAAATAAAATATATATATATATATATATATATATAGTTGCTATAATTCTAATATAGTGCACATATAATTAATAAATAAATGACTAACCTCTTCTTTTGTACTTAGGCACAATATATTATAATGTATCCCTGAAGGAGATAAGCTTTTGAAATATTTCAAAACCTCTGAAAGAAAAAAAATTTTAATAAAAACATAAAATGGTTATATATATATATATATACATATTTATTTATTTTACTTTTTTTTTGTTTTTTTAATTTTAAATTTACTTATATAAGATTCTTCATTTTTTGACAATAGTTCTTGCAATTTTGATGATGGTATTTGAATTTTGCTATTTTTTCCTATGTGTTTACTTTTTACAATTTCTTTACTTTCAACGTTACTTTCTTTATTTTCTTCTTGTTCATCTTTGTCTTGAATTTCTTGTTGGCTTGTTTTATTTTCAGAATTATTTGTGATATTCTGCAAGAATTGTTCTTCTTCATCATCTTTATATTCAATATTTTTATCCAATTTTGTGGTAAGGAAAAATGGAATTTCTTCATTTCTTTTAACATTTTCTTCTACCTTACACTTATCCTTTATTTTGTCTAGGAAAATAAGGTATGCAATTTTTGATATATTAAAACCTGATAAGGTTATTAAATTTTTATTAATTTGTCTTTCACTTGATGTATATGTTTCCATTATATTTACATAATCATTTTTTTCATTTTCATTTATTGGTTCATCATGTTTTGGTAAATTTTCATTAATATGATTGTTTAAGTTATCTTCAATTTGTTGATTCATATTTATTAAATCTTTTATATTCATTATATTATAACTTTTTTGATCATCAGTATCTGAGAATACTTCTATTGGTATAGCATGAAAAGAATTATAATCAGTTACATAATAATTATATTTATTAAATAAATTTTTGTTAGTAAAACTATATACAAAATTATAACAATTTTTGTGTGCTGTATATAAATAAATATCATCATATACCATTGAAGTAACCGAATTTTTAAATAATAAATAATCTACAAATGTATTTGAAATAATATCATATATTAATAATGTATTATTTTCTAATGCAAAGAAAATTAATCTATTATCTTTACTAAAAATTATATTAGTTACAAGAAATGCAAAATGAAATTTTCTAGTAATACATTTTTGTTCAATATCTAAAATTAATATATGATTATTTGAAAGACAAACAGCAGTAAGTATATTATAATGATAAAATGAGACAATATGAATATCCTCTACTGAATTATTATATTCATTTTTTATATTATAAACATATATTAAATCACTTGTATATATATCCCATACTCTTAAACATGTATCGTCCTTAGAACTGGAAGCAGATACAAAATAATTAATTCCATATAAATATAATTTTAATATATTACCATCTATATGAGCTTTAGATAAAATAGAATATTTATTTAATTTATATTCATTTCTATATGTTGTAGATTGTATATTAAAAGAATGAATTTCTCCATCATTATATCCAACAATACCTATATGTCCACATGATGATATTAATACAGATGTTGCATATTTTTGTTTTTTTAAATGAAGCATTTCATAAGTTTCATATTCATTATATATTTTGTATTCTTCATTTTCTAAATGATCATTATTATCTTCTTCGATGTTTTCTTCATTTTTTAAAAATGGATCATTATTTACCTTTTCTTTATTTTGTCTTTTATTGGAATATGAATTAGGTAATATTAAAAATTCATTAGATATTGTTTTTTTATAAGATGATGCTAAATATATACGATCTGAATTTTCAAAACAAATTAAAATATTATTCCAATCATAATGTCTATTTATATTAATATCAAAATCTACAATGGTTGTATTTAAGATATTAAGTTTTTTATTTAATGCGAAATCTTTATTTTGTTCAGGATTATGAGGACTTATAATAAATAAATTTCCTTCCTTTGTATTCTCCATATTTGCTGAGACAATTAATTTATGATTTTCATCATCTAAATATTTGATATTATTAACTATTCCAATACAACTATTTCTAGTTTTTATAATATCTAATGAAAAATTATTTTTATTTATATTTAATAAATGAATTTTATTATCATATCCACATGTATATATATATCCTTGACCTGATATCAATATAGTTTTTACATAATCATGTACATCCCTCCTTATAAAATATTGATTATTTTTCAAATTAATCATAAGTAGTTTTCCATTTTCAGTTCCTATCAATACAATATTATTCATTTCATCATCAAATTCATATGTATAAAAATTAATACAACTAGCAAAGTCATCATTCATATGTATATTTTTGGTATATACAATTTGATCTTTTTCAATATCTAGTATATATAATTCGTTCGATGATGTAATAATACAAAATTCTTCATTTTTTAATGTTCGCGATATTATTTTAATATATTTTTCTTTATTAAGGCATAAAACATTTAATGCTTTATATTCATGAATTATTTTTTCTTTATTAATATTATATAAATATATTTTATTTTCGTTTGTAGTTATAATAACTTTATTTATATAACCATCTGGATGAATAACATTTTTTATTTCAACATCTGATGAATGATCAAATAAATTGATTGATTTATAAAAATAATCAGTTGTTTCCTTCATATTTTGTTCAATATTGTTTTTTTTATGGTTATTTTTAACCTTACCTTTATTATTACTAGGATCATTTTTATTATTATCATCATTCCTATCATTATCATTTATAGAATTAATCTTATTTATAGAATTAAGATTCCCCTTATTAATATTATCCCTTTTATCATCTTTCTCATCATTATTCTCCTCATTATCGGATAATTCACTGTTGGTGTCACTTTGATTAAAATCATTTATATCATTATTATCATTCCAAATAATTAATTCCTTTGCACTGTATGTTAATAAATAATCCGATGTAATTAATATATTAATAATATTATATTTATGATGGTCAGAAAAAACTTTCTTGTTTCCATTATCATTTATTTTATATACCTGTCTTTTAAATATTACATAAACGAAATTGTTTGTACTATATAAATTTTTTATATCTTCTAAAAAATATTCTGAAATAAATGCTTTCCTTAATTTATGAGGATCATATACACAAAATGAATTTTTTACACTAGTAATAATAAATGGTTGAATACCTTTCATAGATAAACACATTATACCATTGTGTACAATTATACCTGTAGTTCCGTTAGCTATTAATAAATTACTTTCTTTGCATGAAATAATTCCTTTATAGTTTTTCTCTGAATATATATTTTCACCTTGATCTTCTTCTTTTATATATATATTGTTTACACGATTGTGACGATTATCATTAATGTCTTCATTGTCTATACTTTTATTGTTTTTTTCGTATATATTTTGATCACTTTTAATTTTTTTATTAAATTCAGAAATTTTATATTTATTCAATATCTGTTTGGATTTTTCTTTATAGTCTTCTACATTTTCGATTATATCTAAACTGTTATTTTTTCCCTTATTATATCCTTTAACATTATTTTCATCAGAACAAAATACTTCACTAAGTTTTAGTGACATGGAAATATTTTTCTCTACACCCATCTTTCTTCTTTTTTTTTTTTTTTTTTTTTTGCGTTATTAATTAATTAATAATTCGTTTGACAATGTTACACTTTTATTTTGATTGATACTAGAAATAATATTTGAATAAAATATAAAAGGAAAAAAAAAAAATAAGAAAACGGAAGGAAAGATCTATCACGTACTCACTAAAATATATATATATATAATTATTGAATTGTTATATATTTTCACAAAAACATTTTTGCTAACTTTTAATATAAAACAATGAAATAAACATAATAAAAAATTAAATAAATATATCTACATATTAATTATTTTATATGAATATAAAAAAATAATGAAATTATAAAAAATTAAAATAAATAAACAGATCAATACTTCTATTTTTGATATTATATTATGAATTCTTTTTAATAAATATAATATTGTATAATAGAATATTTCTCTGAAATATTTTCCCAATTTATTTTTAACAACTTTGTAACAATATATATATGTAATATGTTTTTACATTAATTAATAAAATTAAATAAATAATCCTTAAAATTTTAATTATATATATATTTTTTCATTCAAAAGTTCAGTGGTTTAGTATATTTATTTCTCATTTTAATGAAATATATATAAATATTTATATATACTTTCACATTTAAGCAAAAAAAGGAAAAAAAAAAAACGAAAGAAAGAAAAATAAAATAGATAATGTAAAAACACCATAAGAAAGGAAATATATTTTGTGCTATATATATTCAATATATAATGCATAAATATATTGTGGTATGTTATAATATTTAATTTAAAATAAGTATATATTTATTCTCTACATTATTTTTGTTTTTCTATTTTTTAATAATATTTTTTTCCTTTTATATATGTTGTTGCTTTTATAAAATATTATTAATTTCAAAATATATTCAAATTAATTCGCCAACAAAAAAAAAAAAAATAATAAAATAAGCATATATTATAACAAAAATATTTATATAAAAATTTTGAAGATATAATTGAATTGTGGATAAGGAAAAAATTGTATACGAAATATGTAAAAAGTATTATATATAATTTATAGATATATATTACTATATTATATAATTAATAAATATATATGTATTATTATTTTATATTATTCATATAAATAAATCGATATAATTTTTATGTACAATAGCCTATATAATTATTATATATTTATAATATATATAATATATATATATATATATATATATATATATAACATATATATTGTATATATTTATTATAATATTATTAAACACTTTAAAATATGGTGGATTTAATGAAGATACTTTAATTTTTAGATAATTTTTTATTTTATAAATATTTTCTTCATATGTTATTTATAAATAAATATATGTATATATATATTTTATTTATATTTATATTTTTCTTTGTTTAAATTCGAAATGAACAAAAAAAGGGATAATAATAAATTATATAGCAACAAATTATTTATTTTCTTTCTTTTTCATAATTTTTATGTTTTAGAAAAGAAATCTATATTAATTTAGTCTTTATATGTATATATAATTCAATTATATTTTTCTTTATATTTATATTGTTCCCTTTTTTTTTTTTTTTTTGATAAATATTTTTATAAAAATATAAACCATATTCTATATTGTGTTGAAAATGGCAGAAGTAGCAAGTAAGAATAATATGATAACATTATTTTCATAAAATTAATATAATAAATAAAAGAAAAATATATATAATATATATTTATGAAATAACATGTTGATTTAAAAAAAAATTTGTTGAATTATTTTTTTTTTTTTATAAGATTTTATTAAAATATATGTATATGTATATTAATATATAGAGGAAAGTCTCTTAATATATATATAATATATATTATTTGTACGACTGTTTTATATAACATATAATTATATATTAATACATGTGTTAAATATGGGTGAAAAATATATTTGTGAAATATTTACACAACATTATGTATTTATGTAATATATATTTTTTGTTATTATTCTGATATATTAAAATATAAGTTTTCTTATTATCTCCATATGTGAAATGTAATACAATTATATGTTGTTTTGTTTTATTATATATTATATACATATTTTTTTTTTTTTTTTTTTTATGGTTCTTTAGAGAATAAAAACACAGAAAAATTAAATAGAAACGAAAAGCAAAACGATGTGAGGCTAACAAATATATTAGCAGCAAAGGCCGTTGCCGATGTTACAAGAACAAGCCTAGGGCCAAAGGGGATGGATAAGATGGTATAAATATTTATATATATATATATATATATATATATATATATATATATATATTTATCTATTTGCATAATTTGTTTATTTATAAAAATAGTATATCAATTGAAATATGAATATATATTTTATATGGTGCTACATATATATATATATATATATTTGTATTATTTGTTATTATTTTGTTTTCAATTTTTGCTATAGATTGAAGATGGTAAAGGGGGTGTTATTATAACAAATGATGGAGCTACAATTTTAAAAGAAATGGCTGTAGCCCACCCAACAGCCAAAATGATTGTTGAGCTTAGTAAAGCTCAAGATGTAGAAGCAGGTGATGGTACTACATCGGTTGTGGTAATGTGTGGTTCATTTTTGAATGTATGCAAATCATTATTAGATAAAAATATACATTGTCAGAAAATATCTGAAAGTTTTTTTGAGGCCTCATTAAAAAGTGAAGAAATATTAAGAGAAATGTCTATACCTATTGATTTAAATGATAAAAATATGTTAATACAAAATGCAATAACATCATTAAATTCAAAGGTAGTATCTTATAATTCATCCTTATTAGCACCAATTGCTGTAGATGTCATATTAAAAATTACAGACATTAACAAAGATACAAATGTCGATTTAAATAATGTGCGTATTGTAAAAAAATTAGGAGGTACCATTGAAGATAGCGAAATTGTAGATGGATTAATTTTTACAGGAAATAAAATTAGTAAAAAAGCCCAAGGCCTAAAAAATTTAACTCAAGCAAAAATTGGATTAATTCAATTTTGCTTATCATTACCTAAAACAGATATGGACAATACAGTTGTAGTAAAAGATTATAATAGTATGGATAGATTATTAAGAGAAGAACGTTTAATTATTGGTAAAATGGTAAAAAAAATAGCTAGCACAGGTTGTAATTTATTAATAATACAGAAAAGTATATTACGTGATGCTGTAAATGATTTAGCATTGGACTTTTTAGCTAAAGCTAAAATTATGGTTATAAAAGATATAGATAGAGAAGATATTGAATTTATATCAAAAACATGTAATTGTATTCCAGTAGCAAGCTTAGATTATTTTACAGCAGATAAACTGGGATATGCTGAAAATGTCACAACTGAATCAGTAGGATATGGAGAAATAGTAAAAATAACAGGTGTAGAGTCAAAAAATACTATATCAGTTTTATTAAGAGCTTCAAATAATTTAATGTTAGATGAAGCAGAAAGATCATTACATGATGCATTATGTGTTGTAAGAAGTTTAATTAAAGAAAAGGCTGTATTACCAGGTGGTGCAGCACCAGAAATGGAATTATCTCAAAAATTGTATCAATGGGCTAATACATTAAAGGGATCAAAACAAATATGTGTAAAAGCATTTTCGGATGCCTTAGAATTAATTCCTTATACTTTAGCAGAAAATGCAGGTTTATCACCACTTCATATTGTTACAGAATTAAGAAATAAACATGCAGAAGGTAATAAATATCATGGTATTAATATTAGAACTGGTACCATTTCAAATATGATTGATGAAAATGTTATACAACCTTTGTTAGTTACATCAACAGCAATTAAATTGGCAACCGAAACTGTTATGATGATTCTTAAAATTGATGACACTGTTATTTGTAGATAAACAAAAATAATAATTAAATAAACAAAAAAAAATATAAATAAATTATATGTATATATATTATTTCCTTTATGTATGTACAAAAAAACACAAGTTTAAATTAAAAAAAAAAGAAAAAGAAAAAGAAATTCTAATAATATTACAGATATGAGATATAAATAGGAAGTTATATTTTCATAATATAATATCACTTTATATTTTTATTAATTAAATATATAAGAAATACATATGAAAGAAAATATAACGGTTTATATATTATGATGTGTACATTTTTATTAATACACAAATGGAAGTGTACAGAATACAAAAAAAAAAAAAAAATATAATATAATATAAGAATACATATTATATATATATATATTTATAATTTTATTATAATATTTTATGTTCCATTTTTTCACCAGAAATTATTAAGTATTATTGTATGCATGTATTAAATTAATATAATATATATTTATATATACGTATATACATTAATACTTGTTTGACAATAATTTGGCTTATGAATATTATTTATAATTATTTGTATTTATTTATTTTTTTTATTTTTAACATATATTTTTTTCCATAATATTTTTCTCCTTTACATTTTTATATCATATTGGCACTACTATATATATATATATAATATATATTATTAAATTTATTCTTCATTTTTATTTAAATAATTTTTTAAGCTAAAAAATATTAATTAAAATATGAATTTCATCATTCTATATAGAATTTATCTTTTTTTTTTTTTTTTTTTTTTTTTTTTATTCATAACTCCAAAGAAAAAACAAAAAAAAATAAAATAAAACTTCATTAATAAAATAATACGCTATTATATATATAATATACATACATATATGTATGTATATAAATATAGGGATATCTTTTATATATACGAATAAACATTTCCTTCAAAATAACATTCTATTATCCTCCTGGAATAATATAATAACAATAGTATTCACAATTAACCCGTATCTAAACGTTTTATTGTATATAAATGTGAAAATAAATGAATTAAATATATTAGCATTTATATATATTTGTTTTATTAATTACAAATGATCCATATTCCTCTATTAATGAAATATCATATATATATAATTATCACTTTTATAAATATATATAGATTAATCATAATTATTTTTTTATTTTTCAATTTAATTCAAAATACAAAAGTATTCTGAAAAATTATTAATAATTAATAACACAGTAATTTTACAACTTATAATTATAAAGAATCTGTTGTTTTAAAATTTTAAAAGGCATATTTTGATATTATTAAATAATAATAAAATTATTTATAAATATTTCTAATTAATAAAATAATATATACTTTTATAAGATAATTTTGTAGAAAAATGGAAAATATAAAATTAGGTAAGTATTTTTTTCTTATGTATTTTTTTTTTTTTTTTTTTTTTTTAATTAATTTGATTCATGGAATATATATATATATATATATATATATATATATACCAAAAATATATATAATGTTTAACTGGTATTTTTTTTTTTTTTTTTTTTTTAAAAGGATTTATGGGTCTTGGCCAAATGGGATCTGCATTAGCCCATGGAATAGCAAATGCAAATATTATAAAGAAGGAAAATTTATTTTATTATGGACCATCTAAAAAAAATAGTACCTTGAATTATATGAGTTCCAATGAAGAAGTAATGAGATAAAATATTTTAATTATATAACTTTTTTTTTTTTTTTTTTTTTTTTTTTTTAATATAATTTTTTGATAATATACGTTTTATTTTATTGTGTAGCTCGCACGCCATTGTGATATAATTGTATGTGCTGTAAAACCCGATATAGCTGGTTCTGTGTTAAATAATATTAAGGTACACTAATGAAAAAAAGAAAAAAGTATATGCATAAATATATATATATATATATACATGTGTTATGGTTTGTATTTTTAGTTAATTATAAAAATTATTGTAATTATAAGCTTTCATATTATTATTATTTATTATTTTTTTTTTTTTCTGCAGCCCTATTTATCATCCAAATTGTTAATATCAATATGCGGTGGATTAAACATTGGAAAACTAGAACAGGTATATATTGGTATTTATATCTATACGTATTTACATATATATATGCACATATTTTTTATTGTATACTTATATTATATATGTTTTTTTTTTTTTTTTTTTTTTTAAGATGGTAGGAAGTGAAAACAAAATCGTGTGGGTTATGCCCAATACACCATGTTTAGTAGGTGAAGGATCTTTTATATATTGTTCCAATAAAAATGTAAATTCTACTGATAAAAAATATGTGAATGATATTTTTAATTCATGTGGAATTATTCATGAAATAAAAGAAAAAGATATGGATATAGCAACAGCTATTTCTGGTTGTGGACCTGCATATGTTTATTTATTTATTGAAAGTTTAATTGATGCTGGAGTAAAAAATGGATTGTCTAGAGAATTATCAAAAAATCTAGTTTTACAAACAATTAAAGGTTCAGTTGAAATGGTCAAAAAATCAGATCAACCTGTTCAACAACTGAAAGATAATATTGTTTCACCTGGAGGAATAACAGCTGTAGGGTTATATTCTTTGGAAAAAAATTCTTTTAAATATACAGGTATTAGAAAATTAAAATGTTAAAGTATTAATATATATATTTATAATTATAACAAGTATTTTTTAGAAGTATATATTTTATAATAAACCTACATCATTAATTATGATATATTTATTTATTTATTTATTTATTTTATTTTGTTAGTAATGAATGCCGTTGAAGCTGCTTGTGAAAAATCTAAATCTATGGGTAGTAAATAAATTATAACATTATTAATATAAATATATGTTTTTGTTGTCTATATTGATTATATTGTAAGAATTCAAAATATCCTCTTATTTTCTGTTTTTTTTTTTTTTTTTTTTTTGTATACTAATATTGACTTTATAAAAGAAAATTTATAAATTTTATGAAATAATTTAACAGAAAAAAAAATAAAATAAGAATAATAAATTGAAATGTTTAAAAATATGAATGAAATACAAATGTGTATTATGAATTTTAAGAATATTTTAATATATAATTTAATTCATAAATACTATGTATATTTTTAAGTGTATTATTATTTTTTTTAATATCATTTTTATGTCCACTTTTTTAAAAAATAAAATATTAAAAAAAAAAAAAAAAAACAATGGAAGGTGAAAAGTATTATTAATTCATTATAAATAAATATATGTATATTTATATATATATGAATATTATAAATTGAACAAAAAAATTAAAGAACATAGAAATGAAAGGAAAATTAATAAAGAATAATATTAAAAAGATAATATAAAACTAAACAAATTATATATATATATATATATATATATATATATTATTTTTTTCTGTATGTAATAATATTTAACCCAAAATAAATACAACATAGATACTTTTCTTATTTTCTTATTTTCTTATTTTTTTATTTTCTTATTTTCTTTTTTTTTTATTTTTTTTTATTTTTATTTTTTTTAATAAATTATGTCTCTTTTTTAAAAAAGAAACATCTTAATAAGTCTAATATATTAATTTTTTTATTATCTGTATAATGTTCAGAATTAAAAAAATCATAATTCCCTTGGTTGCTATCTGTTTTAAATTTTGAGTTTCTGTTTTTATTTATATTTGGATTATTTGTTAAATTTACTGTATTATCTGAATGGATAAGTTCATCATCTATTGAATTATCTGACGTATTATGTGTATTATCAGAAAAAGTTTTCTGTTCATTATTTTGATTCTCACTGAAAAATATTGCATCATCGTCAGTAATATAATTTAAATTAAGATCATCTTCCATTATTTTGTTTTTATTATCTTTTATATTTTTATCTTCTTTTCTACTTTTTTGATTTTGTTCTGTTTGATTTTGTTCTGTTTGGTTTTGTTCTTTTTGGTTTTGTTCTTTTTGGTTTTGTTCTGTTTGGTTTTGTTCTTTTTGGTTTTGTTCTATTTGATTTTCATCTGTTGTGTTTTCATCTGTTGTGTTTTCATTTGATATGTTTTCATTTGTTTGATCCATATCTGTATTAGTACCCTTCTTTGATGAAGACCCATTTGGTGTTTTCTTATTATCATGCGTTATCATCCTGTCTATATTTAGATCATCATCATTGTTATTCATATATGTAAGGTTATTATATTCATCCGTGTGAAAATAAAGATTCTTTTTTAAAAGTATAAAATATATTTCATTGAGTAATATTCTAATACCTGTGTTGGGTATAACATTAACATAATTATTTTTTTCATTTTTGTTTCTATTGAATATATTACTTTTATTGACGCTTTCTAATTTTTCAAGAAATAAATTATTATTAGAAAATAACTTGGTGAAATAATTAATAAAACCACTAGAAGAAGAGGAAGATGAAGTATTATTTTTAGTAAAGGAATTATTATTTTTATTTATCATATCTAATATTTCTTCAATATTGTTTAGATCAAATTTATCTCCTTCTTCCATAAGATTAAAATTAAAATTTAAATATGGAGAAATTAATTTTTTATTCTTCTTCTCATTATTATTATTATTATTATTGTTTGTATCTATGTTATGATTATCTTTTGTATGACTGAGTGAATTATTTTTCGATGAATCTTTTGGATTATCTCTTTGGTTATTATTTTTATGATTATTTTTAGATAATAGGAAAGAATTATTCATAAAAGAAGAATCAGAATTCATTTTGTCATTGTTAAAGATAAGATTAGAAATTTTAGATTTAATAGAATTAATATATAAATCATTCCATATATGTTTCTTTCTTTTTTCTTCATATTTTTTTAATTCTTCTTTATCTTCCAAAATATTTATTAATCTGATTAATTTTTGTTGATTATATTTATGGTCTTCAAAATATCTTTTTCCAATTTGTTTTAATTTCATAATAATTTCAGGAGAAGTTTCATCTAATTTAATATTATTAATAAAGCAATTAAATCTAAAATATTTATTTTTATCTAATAAATTATTACATATATCATGTGTAAGTTCTGTGTTTGTTATTGAATATACAATTTGCTTTAATAATACATCCCATCTTAAAAATGTATCATATGATTTATTTTCATTTAGTTCATTTATTACTTTGGGTTTAAATTTACCTGTTCCAATACTTACAATACAATCAATATAATCATTCATATTAATTACATCTTTTTCTTTATTTTTTTCATTATTATCTGATTTATTTTTATTAAAAAAAAAACATTTTAATTTATCCATAAATGATGTCTTTTTTGTATTTATATAATTATAAAAAATAATTTTTAATTCATTTAAACTTAATAACGTTGGGTTATTAAAACATATAGCACCATCAGCATATATATTATTATCAAATGAAAAGAAATTAAAAAATCCAGGAGCAGCAGTAGTACATCTTAATACATATTTGACAAAAATGTTATAGAAACTTTTATATATACTAACATTACTTATATTTTGATTTATATGTATATCATTATTATTACTATTATAATAATTATTATTATTATTATTATTATTCGTAGTAGTATCATCAAAATTGTTATCATTTATTCTATCATATACATTGTTATTCGTTTGTGTATTGTTTTCTTCATTATCATAACTATCATTAGTATAATTATATGGTGTATTAATGTTATGATCATCATTCTCATCAACATATTCATTATTATGATTTATATTTTTATTGTTTTCCACTATATTGGATTCTCTTATTTTATGTAAATTACCATTATAATTTTTCAATAGAACTGGTTGTAATGGTGTTATGTTCATTTGTGTAGACACAGTAAATACATATGGTGTAAAAAAATCAGAATTATAATGAAACATTTTAATATTTTTAAAAAAAGAATTTAATATATTATTTAATATATTTGAATCATAATATGAATGTTTCAATAAATATCTAGTATTTCTTACAGCATATGTATCTTTTTGAAATATTTTATTTATTAATAAATTATATAAAAATTCAATTTCATTTAAGTGAGCTTTTTCTAAACCTATTAAAATAGATATAATAGCACCTGTACTTGTACCACATATTATATCAAAATATTCAAAAATATTCTTATTTAAATTACTATTAATATATTTTAATATTTCTATGGATAATAAACCTCTTATACCTCCTCCATCTAAACATAATATTCGTAATTTCCTTTTTTTCTTCTTTTTTAAATCTATTACTATATTTTTAAATTTATCAAAACTTATATATTCCTTATCATTTAAGTTATATATAACAGTTCTATTCTTTTTTCTTATTTGTTCTTCGTTGGAAGAGGATATAAAATCACTATCATTCTTAAAACTATTACTATTATTATTATTATTATTATTATTATTTATATTTTGATAAGATTTTGTGCCTAATGCAGACATATTATTTTTATCCTCCAAACGCTTTATTTGATTCTCATTTGTATTTAATTTATTTGAATGATCCCTATTTTCATTCAACATAGTATTACTATTTATATTTTTATTTTGAGAGGCACTTAAAATCGGTTCTTCCTCACGTTGATATGTAAAAAAAGTTTTAAATTTATTAAAAATATTAAAAAATATATCATTCATATAATTGATTATATTTTTTTTGTTATAAGTTTCTTTCATTAAATATTCATGAGTTTTTTTCTCTCTATCAAGAAAGATAATATCATTATATAAGTCATACATATTAATACCTAATGATTTTAAAATAATATTTGTTTTTCTAATAATTATTAAATCTTTATATTCACATATGTAATGTCTATTATATATATTATTTAATTTCTTCTTAAAAATTTTCTTTTCATATAAATATTGATCTTTGTTTACATCTGAAATATAAAAAGAATTTTGATTTTTATATTTATTTTCAAAAAAAAGTGATAAATTTTTTAGACATTTTATAATATCTTCTTGTTTTTGTAATTGTTTAATAAATTCACCTTCTTTAATGTCTTGAATATACTTAGCAATATTCTTATACAAGTAGGCATATTTTTCATTCGTTTTGTAATGCATAGCTGTATTGATATAAAAAGATTTTTGAAAGCACATTATATAAAATATTCTTAAAAGAAGAGTTGTATTAGCTTTATTTAAATTATTTTTTACATTTTTTGATAATATGTCAGTGACTTTTTTTATATTTTCATCTTTTAAAATAGTATAATAATATAGGTTATATATTATGGAATTTTTATTTTCTATCAAAATTTCATATAATAATTTTAATAATTTGTTAGTAAAATAATCATTCAAATTTATATGTGTAAATAAGGATTCTATATAATTCTTTAATAAAACAAAATTTAAATATGGACTTTTTATATCAATACAATTATTATTTGATATATCTAAACATTCAGATGTTATCATATTATTATCATCTTCGTCATTTATATTAAAAGGTTTTAATAAATCTAAATTTGATTTTATAAATCCATTCAATACATAATTATCTGTTTCCTTTCTATCTATTTGGTTGTGTGATTTTACATATATATCTTCATATATTTGATTATTATTATTATTATTATTTTTATTATATTCTTTTTCAGGTGATATTTCATTGTTCTTTATATTATTTGTAGAATCTTCATATTTATTATTTATAGATTTTTCTATGTCATTATTATTATAATGATGCATATTGAGAACAGTATTTGTATCGACATTATTTTTCCTTATTAATATCATCAAACCCATGTTAATAGAATTGGTTTTATTTTCATTATATATTTTTAATTTAGATGTTTCATATTTATATTCATTAAAAATAATATTGATATCATTTTCATCCAATTTACGTTCATATATTTTTTTATCTTCTTCTTTATTTTCATTAAAATCATCATCATTTGAATATTCTTCCTCATCTTCAATTTCATATTCAAATTGATCATCTTCGTAAGATTTATATTCATTATTTACATCTTGCATTGAATTTTTATTATTTAATGTATTCATGTTATTATTTTTTTCATATTTTAAAATGTCTTTATCATCTTCTACAAAATTTTCATATATATCAAAATAATTGTTACAGTTATAATCTTGTCCTATATGTTCAATTATATTTCCTTTTCCTTTCATATTTTTAATTTTTTTCTTACTTACGATTATATTTTTGTTATTTAGAAAATTAATTATGATGCTTGTTAGAATATTATCTTTTGTATTTTTGTTAAAATAAAATGGAACAAACAACACATCTGATTGGTTTTTTAAAAATATATCTTTTGTTTCATTATTTGTAATATCATTTTCTTCATTATAATGATCTATTATATTGTTTGTTTTTTTTTCTATATCATTTACATATTTTTTATCATTGATATTAGTGTTATTGTCATTTTGTGGGGTATCATCATATAAACGATCCTTATTGTTTTGATTTTGATCTGTTATGTTTATATGTTTTTGTTTAAAATTATTTTCTGACGTATTATAATTATCATTATCCATATGATGATCATCATCATTTTTTTTTTTTTCTAATGATACATCCTCTTGATTCTGCATAGATTTAAAATCTGTTGATGTTTGATTAGTATTATGAGTGGATCCTCTTACATATTGTGATTTTAATTTATTTTCTATTTTTAATTTTTCATCTTTTAATTTTAATAAAATATTTCTGCCTATATCAAATATCTTATTTTTCATTTGATTTATTTGGCTTTTTTTCTCATTTTCCTTTTGTTCCTCATTTTTCATTTTAGAATCTAATTCGGATGAGCTGTCTGGAGTAATATAATTTTTTGTATCTTCTGCATTTTTAAAGAAAGAAGTAAAATAGTTAAATATTGAATTGTATTCTTTATATTTCTCGAAATTATTATTATTGAATTCGTTTTTTTCGTTTAATATATTCATAAGAGTATACAATAAGGATATTTTTTTATTTTTATGTGTATAGTCATTTAATATTACATGATAAAAGCTTTTATATCTTGTTAAATTTTTAAATATTAATAAAATCCTATATATTATTTCATAATCTAAATCATCATATTTTTCTTCATTGTTTTTAATAACTAAACATTTCTCATTCAATATATATATTATTATTCTCATATAATTATTACTAAATAGTAGGTGTTCATATGCCTTATCCTCTACAATTTGTTGAAGGAAATTTATGTAGTTGAGTTTTTCATGATTACTGGTAATATTGTTGAGTTTTGTGAAGAATAAATCAAGCCCTATACATAAAAAATAAAAAAAAAGAAGAAATACATGTATATATGACAACATATAAATTTTATTATGTCATATTGATTATATGTATATATGCATATATTTATATAAATTATAATATATATATATATATATATATATATATATATTTGTATTACATAAAATAAATGTGTCTATTATTCGTTAACAACTTTTTATTTTTTCTTTTTATCATATATTCTTACCAATATAATTATTTACAACATGGTTAAAAACGGTCACTTGTTTTTTCTGCTTTTCTTTTCTGAATAATTTAAGTTTTCTTATTTTTGTTAAATTGAATCTATTTGAAAGAGGTGTGATATATTTAAATATATTTTTTTGCATTCTTAATGATAAAGAAAACATATGAAACAAATAGACTAAATAAACAAAGTATATATAAACATTTTTAACCATTTTATAAAGGTACAAAAATAAAAAATAAAAAATAATAAATAATAAATAAATAAATAAATAAAAGAAAATAACAAAATATGAAGAGAAAAAAATACATACATACATACATACATATATATATATATATATATATATATATATATATATATATTATGATATATTTCTTCCTCTTATATCTTTAACAAAAGAAGAAATAAAACAAAATAAAGGATAACAAAAAAAAAAAAAAAAAGAATATTAAAAAAAAAGCATTGTTTTATAATTTATACTTTACACATTTTTTTATAAGATTAACAGTGTAATTATTATAATTTAACCATTAAATACATAATAGCTCCATTCTATTTTTTTGTTCTTTCTCTTTTTCTTTGCCTTTTTTTTTTTTTTTTTTTTTTTTTTTTTATTTAATTTCTTTCCATCATTTTCTTTATTAAATAATTTCTATTATTTTGTAAGTTTCCTTATTTCTTCTTTAATATATTCATACATCTTTACTATTTTAGTTCTTTTTATATAATGCAAAGTGATATTCTCTTCTTTTTTTTTTTTTTTTTTTTTTTTTCATATTATATATTTTAATCTTAATTAGGTATATTTAAAAAAATTATATTTTTATGCTATTTTTATAAAAAATGAGAAAGAACGAAAGAAAAAAAAAAAAAAAAAAAAAAATTGTACTTTAAATATAATTACATATGTACTTCTTATTAAAAAAATAATTATGTATGCTCATATCTTAATTTTTTTTTTTTTTTTTTCATTTTAGACTAATGTATTCGTTCGAATGTTTTATATACACATTTCACATATGTGTGATAAAAAATAAATAAAAACATAAAAAAAAAAAATAATAATAAAAGAAAATTAAATTAAAAGTAATAAAAAAAAAAATAATAAAATAAAATAAAAAAAGAAACATATATATATATATATATTTGGAATAAGGAATATAAATATTTAATTACATAAATATATATACCAAACAATATATTATGAGAAATTTCGAGAATTCTTGTAATACAACAAATGTTTTAAAAAGGAAAATACATTAAAATTCGTTGTACATATTTTACCTTAAAATTATTAATTATTTAATTAGTATATTATTATTATATATATATATATATATATATATATATATATTTTTTTTTTTTTTTAATTGGAAAACTATTTTTATGTTGTCCTTTCATTTGCCCCCAATTCAATCTTATTTGATATCCACTGATTTCTTTAAGTATGGATTGATTCCTCGTTTTTCACCCGAATAATTATTATCATGAACTTTGAGTTTGGCATGTTGACTGTTATATACTTTCATTTTCTTCATATACTTAAATCTGTTATGTACTCTTGCATTACCATCAGTTGATTTTCTTTTTCTTACTAATCCTTTATTTTGCATAATTTTTTGAT
This sequence comes from Plasmodium sp. gorilla clade G2, assembly GCF_900097015.1. Classification (NCBI taxonomy): domain Eukaryota; phylum Apicomplexa; class Aconoidasida; order Haemosporida; family Plasmodiidae; genus Plasmodium; species Plasmodium adleri (nom. inval.). The sequence goes on from NC_041705.1 coordinate 2,173,362, forward strand.
TTGGCATTCTTCTATCAACTTCCTCATTTTCTTCATCAACTAGTTTTTTCCTTATTTGTTTATTTTTTTCATCCATATATTTCTTTCTCTTTTCTTTTTTCATATCTTTGAAATTTAACATATTCTTTATATGTTCATCATCTATTTCATCATATATCTTTTTCTTTCCATAGGTATTATTCTGTTGATCCATATATTCATTTGTATTGAATGTTTTTTGTTTATTTTTATCGAATTTTTTATAAGAAACAAAATCATCGTTTGGATTATGTTCTAATTTGTTTTTCTTTATTTGCTTAATTTTATTAATATTGCTTCGGAATATTTTTTTCTCATCAAATTTATTATTCTTCTGATCATTTTGTTCATTCATTTCTGGTAATTCTACAAATTTTAATAAATCGTTTGTTGTCATTCCAACGTTAGTTAAATTCTTCATTTTATTTTTCTTTTTACTTAATTCTTTCATTTTTTTGTTTAACATTTTTTCATCAAAGTCCATATATTTTTCTTCCATTTTTTTTAAGTAATTTTCTTCTTCAATTTTCTCAGGTCTATTGGATATCATATCCTTGATTTCTTTTACAAATATATTTTTTTCATTTCTTATCTTTTCCCTTTTCTTTTTTTTCTCTTCTTTTTCTTTTTCTCTTATATGACTATCAGTATATTCTGTAATAAGGCTTTTACTAATTTTGTACTTTTTGTTTTTTAAATCTTTCTTTTGTTCATTATATCCTTCTTCTTCCTCCTCTTCATTATCGTCATCATCATCTTCATCGTCATCATTATCATCATCGTCATCATTATCATCATCGTCATCATTATCATCATCGTCATCTTCATCATCATCCTCTTCACCATCTTCCTCTTCATCATCATCATCTTCCTCTTCCTCATCATAATCTTCCTCCTCATCATCAACATTAATATCTCTTTCTTCTTCGTCATCTTCATATGTATCTTCTTGAAGCTCCTTTCCATTCACACCATTCAATTGCTTAACTGACTTATCTCCTGACTTATTCAACTGCTGAATTTTGAACTTGATTTTGTTATCGAGTTCATTAGTTTTTGATATAATAGTATTCATATAAATCAGTTTATCTAACACTGGATGAGTAGGTGTATAACTATTCATAACTTTTAGAAACACATAATATGTGATATAAATAATATAGGTTAACATGGTTTCATTTTTTTTTTTAAGATAAAGTAATGTATTTTTATTAATATCACTAGAGGGTACATTTTTTTCATTAATATCTTTAAATTCAAATAATTTTTGATTTTCTTTAATTTCATTGAACACTTTTTCTATATTTAATGATAATTCTTTTAAAAGAATTAGATATTCTTGTTGTTCACTCATAACAAGTTCTTTAATTTCTTCTTGTTTGTCTTTATATTCTAATGTAATTTCTTCTTTTTTTTCTTTTAATTCGTTATTCATATCATTAATTAACTTTTTAATAATATTTTCTTTAACATTTTTATTATCTTTATTATCATTTTCGTATATATTATATAAATCAAAATCATTTTCTTCTAAATTTTCTTTTTCTTTTTTGTTAAGATAAATTGCTTCTTTTAATCTTTCTTTGTTTTCTTCTTCATCATCATCACTTGATGAATTTTCACTTTCATATTGATAATAATTTTTTTTATCTTTTTCCCAAGATATTTTTACATAATCGTCTTTATTATTATTATTTTTATCTTTTTTACTTTCTTCATCTAAATCGTCATTTATATTTTCTTCTTCATTATCATCACTACTGTCATCTTCTTCTTCATCATCATTTTCATCACTACTACTTATATCATCTTTATCTATATTAGAATCATCAACATCATTATCATCATATTCTTCCACATCTATATCTTCTGATTCTGAGTTTTCTGTAAATTTTATATTATTCGTATCGACCATTAAATAATTATTTTTCTTTTTCGCCATCTTTATGAAATAAAAAAAAAAAGAAAAAAAAAGAAAAGGCGAAAAAAAAAAAACTTTTAAAATATAACAATAATATATATATATATATTTATTTATTTATTTATTTATATGATTATAAACTTAGGATGAATTAATATTTTTAAATGAATGAAGCAAACTATTCTCGAATTATAAGATCTATAAACAATCTAAAATAATTAAATAAATATATATTTTTCAAATTTTATCAAATTTTTATTTTCTCTATATATATATATATATTTATATATATTTTTCACAAATTGTACATTTTTACAATTATTATATACTTTCTTCAATTGTTTTTTTAAAATAAGATAAAAATATAATATAAATAAAAATAAAAAATAAATATAGGGAACTTATTATATATTCAATTTTATAATAATTATGTATTTGTTAAATTAAACATTCTTGAATTATACAAATATGGATGAAGAAATTATAAAAATAACTGTATGATTAAATTGGAAAAATATATCTATTATATTATATATATATATATATATATATAACATTATTTATTACCTTATAAATATTTGTAATAATAAAATTTTATAATATGTTAATTATTTTATATATGCATAAAATATTATTGTATTATATATGTATATCTACAAAAAAAAAATTTTAGTGTATACTTGAAAATTTTGAAGCGTTATTATATATAAGCAATAATATAAATATTATACATATATATAATATATATTATATTTATTTATTTTTTCTTTTTCTCTTTCCTTGGAGATAAAATAAGAAAAAAAAAAAAAAAAAAAAAGATCCGTATGCAATTCGTATTTTAATATTGTTTTTTTTTATTTTATTTTTATATATTTTTCAATTTATATTTTATTTTCTTATTAAATACAATGTATGTATATATATGTTTGTAAATAATTGTCGATTGTGTTATATATATATATCTTTTTAAAAATAGGTTCTCTGGATATATTTCCCACATTCTTATTATATATATGTGTTTTTTTTTTGTTAATTATTTTTTGAAGAAAAATATTTAAAAGGACAAAGAAGTAAAAAGAAATATATATTCATTTATATTATTGTGAATGGTTATACATATTATTATATATATATATATATATTTCTTATATATCTTGAACAAGTTTAAATATTTGTAAAAATTTAAAAAAATAAAAGTTAATATAAAGTAAAAATTAAGTTAAAACAAAAATTAATTTAAAAATAATTATAAATTAATAAAAATTATAAGTTAAAAAAAAAAATATATCTTAAAATAATTATGAATGAATTAAGAGAATTAAGTAAAAAGATTAAAGAAAATACAACCAATACAAAAAAGGAAGAAAAAAAAAATGATCCCGAAATAAAAAACCTATTTGAAAATTTATTCTCAAATAATTCCATAAATTATTTAAGTTCATTTATAAATAAAACAAATATAAATGAGAAATCAGATGAAAATGATAATCATAATATAAGAGAAGATTTGTCTATCCAAAATAATAAAATAGAAAATATGGGCAAGGGTCTTTTTAATAATGATGATAAATTTATGAAAAATTTAAATAAATCCTCCGATTCATTTAATTTAAATAAACAATATTTTAAAAGAGATCATTATAATTATAGTGAGGAAGAATATATGAAAAAAAAAACACAAAAAAATCAAATTATAAAAAATGGTGTATATATTAAAAGTAAAGAATTTGTACCAAAAAGAGCTGAAGAAATATTATATGATCAAAATGAAAATATAATAGGTAAAATTATAAATGTAAAAGGTATATTTTCAAATACTAAAAAAAATATAGAAACAAAAGATCTTAATAAACTTATTGATAATTATGAAGAAGAAATAAAGAAAAGAAGTAAAAATTTGGAAATTTTTATGAACAAAAATAAAAATGAAAATAATTATAATGATAAATGGGATGTTATAAATAATTTTAATGTACAAATGAATTCTATAGGGAATAATAAAAATGGATGTGAAAATGAATTATTGTATGAATTGTATTTAAACAAAAAAAAAAAAAAAAAATCTTATGATTCTCTTGTTTTCTTTAAAAGATTTTTTAATTGTTTAAACGCTTATATTTATTTTCTGAATAAATGTGAGAAAAATTATAACAAATTGAAAATTAAGAAATCTCTATTATATTTAAGAAATTGTAAGGATCATATTTTATTGATAAAAGCAATATTAAAATTTGTAAAAAATGAGGACCAAAATATTAATCCTGATGAGAAAAATAACAAAAATAAAAATAACAACGATAATAATGATAATAATAATAATAATAATAATAATAATATTGATAATAATGATAAACGTTTTTTCGATGAAGTAATAATGGAAGATCTTAGAAATCTTCTTAATATTCAAACAAATTCATTATTCCCAAATAACAATATAACATTCATAAAAGAAATGAAAAATAAATATAATGAACTATTGAACAAATTAAAAGGAGTAGTTGATATTATTTATAATAAAATGTTTGAATTTAAAAATAATAATATTAAAATATATAAATATATCTATTTACATTCTAATGATACTCCAAATGATGCAGATATGAAAGAACAAAAAATTTGTTATAATACCTTTTGGTATCTAGCTTTCATATTAAATATACATGTTAATTATTTGAATAGAATAAAGAAAAGTATAATTCCTCATTTTTTCAAATTAATGGTTATCATATATTGTATTATAAAACATATAAAACAAACACACATATTAAATGAAATATCACAAATAGAAGATGTAAACTCAATATCGTATGAAAACATAAAAGAAGTCGTTTCAAAATTAATAAATAAAAAAGATAATCCAGATGAATCAATTTATTATGAAACCATGAATGATTTTGATAATTTTAGACAGTATATATTTTGTACAGATTATAAAAATATTGTAGAAGAAGACAAAATAAAAACAAAAGACTCTCACATTTCAAATGAAGAAAATGATTCTCATAATATTAATTTATATAATTATATATGTGAAAATGAAGATTCCATATTTATCAATTTAAATCTTTTGTTTAATGATTTAATTTTATTAATAAATAATAATATCAATATAATGAATGAATCAAATCAATCAAAAAATATTGGAAAAGAAAAATTCATAAATGAAGAAAACAAAAGTAAATATAATATATATTTTGTGTTATCAAATTGTTTAATCAATTTAACAAATTTGATGGAATTATTATTCATTTTTAATAATATTAATATGTCCTGTTTAGATATGAATATAGAAAAAAACGTGAATTCATACGATTTAACAAATATATTTAATTTCTATTTTGATAATGAAAATGAAGAAGGAGTATCTGATCAAAGATATTTTTATAAATATGATGATATTTCAATATATGAAGAAAATATTAATCATATTAAAGATAAGTTAAAAGGGAAATATGATGATGCTATACAAAGAGGAACTAACGAATATATTTCAAATCATAATTACAATAATGAGAAAAAAGATTCCGCAAATAATAAAAATGTAAATATAGAACTTAGTAATAATACATTTGCTCTATATATATTAAATAAAGAATTGAATGAAAACATGTTTTCATTTTTTCATAAAATTAATTTAAAAAGAAATAATTTAAATGATATATATAATGTGTATTATATATACAAGTGGAAACAAAAACACGAACATTTTAATTTTTTGTTAAAACATATTTTTAAAAAAAATTTCAATTATTATATTAATTATATATATGCAATATTGGGTGATATATTTGTTTATAAAAATGTCGATGATTATATATTAATTGACGATACTGTGGATAACTACCTATTTAATTGTTTTTTTGATATATATACATTTGAAATAAAAAATAGAAATGAAGCAAAATATGAATCAATATTAAATTATGTAGATCAAATACATGGTATATTGAAAAAAAATATGCAAGTGAGAAATGAAAAAAATATGCAACAAAAAAAAAATGTAAAAAAACGAACAACTAACAAAGGAGAAGAAATAAAAATGATAATTATTACTAATGATGATATAAAAAAAAACAAAAAATCTAATATTCATAATAATGATGATAATGATTATAATTTTACATCATATGATGAAATTGAAAAGAAGAATAATGTTGATAGTAAAAACAATATTAATATTATTATCCAACCTAATAAATTAGGTTGCATACAAATACATAGAAACCTATTACATGTAGTTATATTTATTTATCGTATAGTTTCCTATTCATATGATATATTATTTAAAATGAAACAAGAAGAAAAAAATAAAGGAATATCAAATATCAAATTACAAAATAATGAAAACAAAGATATCTATTTTAATGAGGATCAATTAATGTTTACTATTCATTTAAATATAATTTTATTATCTTATAAGATTATTAAATGTATTTATAATATATTTTTAAGTTATTCTTTATTCATATTTCGTTTCTGCAGTTTATCTAATTTGAAGGATGAGCAAGTATATTTATTATCTATAATAAACGGTTGCATATTTTTAAAAAAAATTTTACAAAATGTAAATAATATATATATGAATTATAAGGATATGTTTCATTTCTATATATTTTTTGATGATATATTACTGCAGCCTTTAACAAAATTAAAAAGCTATTTTCCCTATCGTCATAAAAATGAAAATATAGATGATAATATAAAGAAAGAGAATCATAGTGACAATGATATGGATGATGAGTATATTTATTCTGATGATTATAGTCACGATGATATGTCCATTTCTTGTGATAATAATAATGATGATGATAAATACTCAATTAGTGATAATAATTACATTTTTGAAGAGGACAATTTTAAAAATAAAGATATTAATAAACCAAACAACATGGATAATATCAATAATAATAATGATAATAATAATGATAATAGTAATGATGATGTGGCTAAATTTGTTAATCCCTTAAACCCAAAAACTTTGGAAGAAAATAAATCCTTAGGTGTAGAGAGAGAAGAAAAAAAAAAAAGAAAAAAAAAAAAAGAAATTGTGTATATAAAAAAAAAAAACTTTAATAATAATAATAATATTTTATTTATTGATAAAATAAGTATCCTAAGTAAGTTACATTTATTTGTAGACAAAATTAATATAAATATAGATAGTTTTCAAAATATATTAATAAAATTACATAAACAAAATTTCTCTAAGTTATTAAATAAAGATATAATACTAATGGAGGAAATATATTTAATAAATACATTAGAAATAATCAATATAATTTGTGAATTTTTTCAAATGCAAGATGTATATAAATTAATACATAAAAGTCTTCTTCTAAGGATGATGGATTATTTTTTTTATTTAATAAATAAAAATATACATAATTTTATATATGAAAAAAAGAAAATTAATGAATTGGAAAGAAATCATTTGTATGAAAATTTTATTTTCATTCAAAATAAATTATCATTTGTAATGATAAATTGTATAGGTAAAATTAAATAAATAGATAAATATATATATATATATATATATATATATATATTAAGATGTAGTATAACTAAATATATGATCAAATTTTTATGTATTTGTATATATATATATATATATATATTTATTTATTTATTTATTCCATATATTAAATAAAAGAAAAGAAAGTAAAATGTTTTAAATTATGTTAACATTATTTTGTACATTTTAACATTCACATATATCATATATCATTTTTTTTTTTTTTTTTTTTTTTTTTTTTTTTTTTTATTTATAGATGATCAGTTTGAAGAGAATGATGATTCTGTACATGAAGAAAATTATTTTTTAAAACATATAGATGAAATGTGTTTAAATCTAACCAATTTAAAAAGAAGTAAAATCATGTTTATATTACTTTTTTGTAAAGTTAAACATATTCTCAACTTTAAGAAAATAATTTTGGATATGCTTGATAAGGATCTTATAGATTTATACTTATCAAATAATCCTTACGTATATGATGATGAAAATTATGATACTATATTGAATGAATTTATATAAATTATAACAAAAAATATAAAAATTAAAAAAAAAAAAAAAAAAAAAAAGAAAATATTAATATAATCATTGACGTTTATAATTTTTTTTTTTTTTGTGAGTTTATGAAATTATAAAAAAAAAAAAAAAAAAACAGAAACAAAAAAGACACATTTATATGAAATTGTTTCAATATATGTATGTGCAATAATTTGTTATATATCATATATATATTAATATAATTATATTATATTATATTTTTAAGTTTATTTTATTTTTTTATTTATTTATTTATTTTATTTTATTTTTTTTTTTTTGTGTATATGGGTTTAGTTTTTCTCGAAAGCTATAATAAGAAATGAGAAAAAGAATCCACATAAAAATCCAACAATATGATTAAAGTGACTTACATTTTCTAAAAGTAAGGATGATATAAATGAATAAACAAAATTATAAAGAAAGGATGTATTAATAACATAATGATTTTTAAAATAAAAAAAAATGACATGAGTTATATGCATTCCATATAAAGCATATATGGCTGAACTGCTTCCACATATAATTTTATTATCTTTAAAATTGAATACTTTTTTGTTAAAATAATTCTGATCTATAATATCATTAAGATATATTTCTTCATTTTTCTTTTTAAAATGATTATAATAAGATATTAAATTTGAAAGAAATCCAGATAATAAAAATATAAGAAATATTTGAGTATTTGTATAAACATGTGAAATTAATCTATATATGGATATTAATGAACTCATATTAAAATATAAATGTAAAATATTTTTATGTATAAAAATAGAAGTTAAAAATGTTTTATAATTTCTATTTTTGTAAACATCATTATAATTACATTTATATTTTTCACATTTTTGTTCATCTTCTTCCTGTATTAAATTACCTTTATGAAAATATATTTTCTTTTCTTCATTTTTATCAATTCTATTTAAATATAAATAAAGCAATACATTAATAGCTATTAATACTCGATCTAATCTACATTTATTAAAAATATAACTAGCAGAAGATATGTTATAATTTTGAAAATGTCTTTTTAATTCTTCAGTTTTAAATACACCCAATAATTTTTTAACTTTTATTGATTTTATATCATTCCATATATTATTAATAGATGATTTCAATGAATATACAGGCTTAATAATTTTCTTATGTTTTAAATGATAATATTTAAATCCATTTTTTTTAAGTATTACATTGGTACTATTTGTTAAAAAACTTCGAGATTTTACATAATTTATTTTGTTATGAATAAAGCAATTTCCTTTTCTATAATAACTTGAAAATAAAAAATATATATATATAAAAATAAATATAATATTCATTCTTTATTTATCATTATATGAAGAGTTGATTCGTTTATATCTTAATTTATATTATTTTCCCAAAGGTCCAAAAAAAAAGCACTTTCTTTATATATACTAATATTAATATATGTATTATATATATATATATATATATTAATATATATTAATATATATAAATATATAGGTAGACATTCACGAATGGAATTTTATATAGTTGTAATAATATTCATCACAATATAATTATATATTTTTTTAATTCATCCAATTACATTATGTCTTCTTTTTTTTTATATATTTCATTTTTCTATACATTTTATAAATAATTAAAAAAAAAAAAAAAAAAAAAAAGAATTCACATTTTTCGGTAAATACCAATTTTCTTATGGTTTACTTTGTGTGTTAACCTTTTGCTTTCACCTTGATCAGAAACAAAAAAATAAAATAAACATATAAAAATAAAATAAACATATAAAAAAATTAAACATATAAAAAATTAAAAATATAAAAAAATAGAATAAAATGAAATAATAAAAAATTATATATTTTTTGTATTTCACATTTATATAAAAAATATATATGTATAATATTATATATGAAATATAAAAATGTGTAAATCTTTGGAATAAAATGTGAAAATATTGAGTTAAAATAACTTCAATATTTTTATAACAAAAAAAATAAAATAAATTTTAATATCATTAATATATATAAATATTTATTATTATTAAAGAATTAAGTGAAGTAATCTCGTAATATATATAATAAATATATATTTTTTTTTTTTTTATGGGGGGGTATTATAAAAAGGAAAAATTACGGATATTTAATATATGACATATATATATATATATATACATATTAGCTAAAAAAAAAAAAAAATTATATGGAGATGTCAATTTTTTTCCGTTTTTTTTTTTTTTTTTTTTTTTTTTTTTCATAACATATATTTTTTAACACTACATAAAATGAACAAATAAATTGTTAATATTTTAAGATTATTAATTTTTACAAATGAAAAAAAAAAAAAAAAAAAAAAAAAGGAAAAAAAGAAAAATTGTCCAAAATTTAATTTTTTCCTTTTTTTTTATATATACATAGTAATATTAATATATTTTATTTGAATTTTTTTTAATGAATATAAATGTCTAATATAAAAAAAAAAAAAAAAAATAAAATAATAAAATAAAATAAAATATATATAATTAAATTTGGGATATTTTATAACAATATAATTATTAACATAGTAATTTTTTTTTTTATTTATTTTTCCATTTTTAAATAAACATTATTAATTTTTCTTAACAACATAATAAAAGTAATAAAATATATAAATATAAATACATATATATTATATATTTATTGTATTTTTCATCCTTTCCATCTTTATATTTCGGTTTTCATTTTTTTTTTTAATAACTTCATTATGTAGATCAACGCCATCATATATATATAAATGTATATATATATTTGAACAATATTATCATATATTTTATAAGATACACATATATATAACATATATATAACATATATATATTTTATTTAACAGATGGCAGATAACGACAATAATTATAATAATAATATAAATATGGACAGACTAAGTGAGATATTCAAGAGTACTTTAAGTTTAATGAAAAATACAGTGCATGGTTTAGCTCAAAGGTATCTAATTTTTCCTTTTTAATTAAAAAAAATGAATATATATATATTACCATATATGTATTATATATATATATATAGTACTATGGTTAATATGCTTTTATGAATAATTCTATACAACTATATATTTTTATTTTATTTATTTAATTTTTTTTTTTTTTTTATTTTATTTTTAGAAATGAAACGATTTATAATTTATTATATATGAGCGATAGTATGCAAAACAAAAATGACAACTACAATGAGATGCTATCCAATGAAATGACCTTTAACAAAAATATGATAATAGTAAATTTATATAAAAAATTTACATATATATATATTATCATTTAAATTAAGGAATAATTATATATAATATTTATGATTGTAGGATATATTTTTATATGATTAACACAAATACATTTCTATATATATATATATATATATTTTTTTTTTTTTTTTTTTTTGTAGAAATGGGTAATAATAGCTATAATTCTGTATTTGATATTTATGCTATTCTCATATGTATTCGTCAATTACGTTTTGTTTTACGCAGTCATATTTTTTGTTTGTGTTCTTATTATTAAATATTTTGTCTATCATTTTAATAATAACGAAATTGAAGTTTTAGAAAATTATCAAAGTTTTGAAGCCAACACAATCTAAAATATTTAAATGGAAACACAGAACAATAAAAAATAAAATAAACTCATGCATACATATATATATATAATAAAATATACAGCATATATTATTTTTAGTATTATATATTTACAAAATACAATCAAATTATTTTATTTTTTTTTTATTTTTTTATATATATTTTTTTTTTTTTTGCTCTACTTTTTTTTAAGTTATGATTAAATTTTTTTTCATTCTCCTATTTTTTTTAATTTGTAATTAAAGGAAAAAAAATAAAAAAATAATAAATAAATATAAAAAATATAAAAAAAAAAAAAAAAAAAAAAAAAAGAAACATCACGAAATAGATACATTAAATATGTGAAAATAACATCATATGAAAATTTTTTTATTTATATATATTATAATTATATATACACTATATATATATCATTAATAGTTTTTACCTAAGTATTACATATCTTATAATATATATATATTTTATATAGATAATATTATATATATATATTTTTTTTTTTTATAACTTGTTTAAGTAATAACTTTATTAATTGATATACTATATTAAATTAATATATTTTTTAAAAATTATATATAATAGAAATGGAAGGAAAATAAAATAAAATATGTATATATATTATATGTATATATAAATATAACAATAAATATATAATTGAATAATTATTTCTAATAATCTTTCGTTCTTTATTTTATTTATTTATTTATTTATTTTTATACTTATTGTAAATTAAGAGGGTATATATTTAGTATAAAAGATTAACATATATATATATGTAGATATATAAAATTTACTTATATATTATTATTTTATAATTATTGTTTCTAAAAATATGAGCACCGAATATACAGATAAAGAAAAAATTGAATCTATGGACGATACTATTGAGGTACGCTCCATGTGTATAAATTGTGAGAAGGAGGGGCTAAATAAGATTGTAAAAATAAATATTCCTTATTTTAAGAACGTTCTAATACATTCTTTTGAATGCGAATTTTGTAATTATAAAAATAATGTCATACAAGATTTGAATCAAATAAAAGATAAAGGGGTAAAAATATGTATGAAAATAAATAATGAAGAATTATTTGATAGGCAGTTGATTAAATCAGAATATGGTGTTTTAAAAATACCTGAGATAGATTTTGAAATACCAAAAGAAACACAAAAAGGTTCCATTAATACTATTGAGGGTTTTTTACATACAGCTTTAAATAACCTAACCATATATTTAAAAGAAATAAAAAGTATGTATAATGAGGTAAACAATATTACGACAAATGGAAAAACTGAAACAAGTGAAACAATTGAAAAAAATGAAACAGATGAGGTGAAATTAAATTCAAAGGAGGATCTTGAACAAAAGGATAACAAAGTATCAACAATAGATGAAGAAATAAATAATAATATTGATGAAAATGATAATGAAGATAATTCAGGTGCCAATACAAATGGAACATGTCAACAAATTACTATAGAAAATTATATTAAAATGATTGAAAAGACTGTTCAAAATTTAAGCAAATTTGTTATATTAAAAGAATTCCCTTTTACTATTCAAATAATTGACCCATCAGGATTGAGTTCACTAGAACATTATGAAGATGATATAAAATATAAGATAGTTGATATTGAATATTATGATAGAACTAAAGAAGAATTGCATGAACTTGGTTTTTATGAAGAATCTTTTGAAGAAAATGAAAAAACAAATGATATTAATTCTAATATGACAGGAATGAATACAAATGAGAAACAAGATATTAAAAAAGAAAATTTCGATTTTATAAAAAAATATATTCATATGAATGATAATAATAATAATGATAATATACATGCAAGTAATAATAATACAAATAGTACTATGAAATATAAAACAATAAGTAATGAAGAAGAAGCAAAATTAATTGAATCATTTGCTTCAAATTGTCCATGTTGTAATCATATGGGTATGAATAATTTTTGTGAAATCAATATACCCGGATTTAAGAAATGTTTAATACTTTCTTTTGTTTGTCCAAATTGTAATTTTAAAACTAGTGAAATTAAAAGTAGTGGTGAAATTAACCCAAAGGGTAAAAAAATTACCTTAACAGTTAATAATAAAAATGATTTGAATAGATTTGTAATAAAATCAGAAACAGCTTCTATCAACATTCCAGTAGTTGAACTAACATCAGATTATGGTACTCTTGGTGGTACATTAACTACTGTTGAAGGATTAATTATGAAAATTATTGAATCCTTGGAAGAAAAGTTTAAATTCTTATTAGGAGATTCTAATATTAATACTCATCAATATGAAAATGAAAATATACCTGATGCACTTAATAAAAATGTAGATACTACAAGTTCGAAAATTAGGGAACTTATTAAAAAATTATATAAATTATGCAAAACTGAGGAGTTTTGTCCTTATGATTTAATAATTGACGACATTGCATCCAATAGCTATATTTCTAGTGATATAGTAGGAGAGGATCCAAATTTAAAGGAAGAAGAATACGAAAGGACCTATGAACAAAATGATATGCTTGGACTTACATCCATGCAGACAGAGAATTATTAAATAATTATTCTTCATAATATGTATTAGGTCACATAATATATATATAAATATATATATATATAAAATCAAACAATTAATTTTTTTTTTTTTTTTTATTTTATATTTATATATATTTTAAAATGTGAAAGTTTCATATTTAAACAAATATTTTACATAAATTCATATATATTCAAAATATGAAAAAATAAATGATAATTTTATACATGTATATATTTTATCATTTTTTTTTTTTTTTCTTTTTTTTTACAAATTTCATTTGTCATATTAAAAATGGAAACATTTTTTTCGTATAAATGCTTTTATAATGATGTCATATATTCACATATATATTTTATATGTATATTTTTTATTTTCTTTTTATTTTATTTTATATTATTTTTCTTTCATATTTTTATTTTTAATTTTTTTTTTTTCATTATTTTATTTTTCTTTTTCATTGGGACTAAATGAATAATATTTTTATTTGAAAAATATATTTACAAAATAATATTAACTTGTCTATATGAACATAGAACATATTTCTATGAAATATATTTTTTAAACATCAAATTTTAAACACATATTTTTGTAATACATGGTTTATTTTAAAATTTTTTTATTTTATTTAATAACTATGTATGCGAACGTAAAAATACGAATACATATATGTATTATTAATATTCGTTGGCTAATTTTTTTTTTTTTTTTTTTTTTTTTTTTAACTATAATAAGAATGTAAATAAAAATTGATTATACACACGCGCACACACAACAAAAAAAAAAAAAAAAAAAAAAAAAAAAAAAAAAAAAAAAAGCCAAGACATGAAAAATATATCCTACATGTTATATTTATATATATTTACATATACTTATATATACATTTTGATTTTATTTTACATTTATTTTTACACTTGATTCGTAAACATAAAATTTTTAAAAAAATTACAAAAAAAAAATTAATATATATATATATATTTATTTATTTATTTATTTTATGCATATATTGTGAAAATTATTTTACATTTTATTATCTAATTGTATATAATTGTTTTCCATGATTTTTTATTTATATTAAAAGTTATATAAAGACAAATAAATAAGGATCTATAGGTTTTAATAAAATGCTATTGGTAGGGTAATATATATATACACACTATAACAATATATATGTTATATATTTATATGTATGACATTCTGGATATATATTATATAATTTTTGTTACAATTTTTTTTTTTTTTTTTTTTTTTTTTTTTTATATAAAATTGGCATAGTTAAAAAATCATTAAATATTCATTGTTCTACATATGTTTCTATTTTTATATTATTTTATTTTTATTTTATATTTTTGTTTATTTGTATTTATTTGTTATAATATATATCCAAACCTTGTCCAATCGTATGGTATATGATTAATATAAGATATACAGGGGCAAATATCACAACAAACATATATATATTTCTATATATAATTTTTTTTTTTTTTTTTTTTTTTTTTTAATATACCCTCCTCTTTTATACGTATATATATATATACATATATATATATATATATATACATATATACATATATATATGTATGTGAAGTTACCTATACCTTATGTTAAGGAATAAAAATTTTGTTTGAACAAAATGAAAATGTCAGTAACGCTTCGTCAACATTTCTGGAAAACAAAATTGTGCCCTTTACATATGGAGAATAGGTGTAATGAAGGTATCAATTGTGATTATGCTCATTCTATAGAAGACTTAAGATCTATTCCTGATTTGAAAAGAACTAAATTATGTTACAAGCTATTAAAAGGAGAGAAATGTTTTAATAAAAAATGTAATTATGCGCATAATCAAGATGAATTAAAATCTGCACAGAATTTATTTGCATATAAATCATCTATGTGTAAATTTGTAGCAAATAAAAGATGCTTGAATGGTGCTACGTGTCGTTTTGCTCATTCAGTTGATGAATTAAGGATACCAAGGATACCTGATATATTATTAGAAAAGAAGGATAATAACCAAACGGATGGGGGAAACAAGGATCTCCTAAATATAGGAATCAATAATAATAATAATAATATGTTGAATGAACTAAATAATAGTCATAAGAAAACAAGAAATAGAAATAATTTTAATAATAATTTAGATATGCTTATAAATAATTTTAATGAAATGCACATTATTAATAATGAATATATGAAGAATTATAATAATTCATTAAACATTCATAACAAAGGCGAAAATAGTTATGATAATATTATTAATATGAATAATTATAATGAAAATGGAAATGCTTTTGTTGATCATGTGAATGATCATTTTTGTGATAAAATTTTTAATAGCCATTTGGATAATAATATGAATATTCACATCAACAATAAAATAAATAATAACATGAATAATAACATGAATAATCACATTAATAATAACATGAATAATAACATGAATAATCACATCAATAATAACATGAATAATCATATCAATAATAATATGAATAATCACATCAATAATAATATGAACAATTACATAAACAATAACATGAATAAACATTATAGTAATTGTTCTTATGGTACATATGATAACCGTTTTATACAAAAGAACTGTGAAGTGAAATATCAAGATGATATGAAAAAGAAAGAAAAAAATAAATATAAAAATAAAGGGAAATTATTAAAGGAGGAAAAAAACAGTCCAAATTATATAGACAAACAGAACAATAGCAGTACAGAAAAAAATAAAAAAACAAAAAACAGTTGTATCATGAATAGTACTTCTTCGTCTTTGAAAAACAATGAAGACAAAAGTTATGATAGTAACACAACCATATCATCAAGTTTAAATTATATAGATGAAGACAAGAACAAAACAAATGAAGATACTTATGCAAGCCCTACATTTGAAAAAGTTGATAAAAATCAGTATTATGCAAAAACAGAAGAAAACATAAGCATGAACAATATGGATAAATCATGTAACAAAGATGATTCAAAAGAAGAGAAGAAAAAATTAGATATAAGAAAAAATGAAAAATTAAATATAAAAGATATATATGATGAAAATAAAAATATACATATCCATGATTCAAATAAGCATAATAATAATTACAATAATAATAATAATATGAATAATATAAAAGATAAAAAGAAAAAAAATATTATTATGACAAATCAAATAAAAGAAGAACAAAACAAAATAAATAATGTCGAATATGAAAATTATACAAATTCATGTTTATATAAAAAAATTAATATAAATCAAAATATTCCAAATTATTACAATTATCCGAATTATCACAGTTATCCTATTTATGACAATTATCCTAATATTTATAATTATCCCAATATACATAATTATCACAATTTTCAAAATATATCAAATATTAAAGGTTACAGTCCCTATTTCAATTACATACAAACAAATGATAAAATAAGTAAAGCGGACACATGTGTAGATAGTCCATATTCTCAATATATAAATCCAAATGAATATTATTTTTATGATCATCAAAATAATATACAATATGTTCCACCAAATTATTATGGAAATTATTTGTATTATTACGCGGCTCCATATGGCTATGGACCTATTGGCTTACCAGAAAAAGTAGTACATAATAACCCTCCTAATGAAAAAATAATATTTAATGACAATACAGGAGAAGAATATACAACAAATGAGGAGATTAGCATAAAGGAGATAGAAACCGAAATTGAAGAAGATAAATCTGATGATGGGAATAATAAAGTAGAAGATTCTGATGAAGTAGATAGTGTATTACCTAAATATGAAGAATGTACTTCAGAGGAGAAAATATACGAAAACAATATATATGAAGAAATTAAACATGAAGTTGATACATATGAAAAAAAGGTATTACAAGTGGTTACAGAACAGGATAATATTAATGAGAAGGATACATCTGTGATAACAAATTACAATAATGTGAATGAAACATGCAATGTGGAAGAAAATATAAAAGGTGAAGATTCAAAAATATGTTCTTTAGATGACATAAAGAAAGAGGATACTGTAAAAAATAATGAGAACTACTATGTTATAACCAAAGTACACGAAAATGTAAAAACATCTAGTATTCAAAACATTATGAATGAAAAAATTTCCAACAAACATATTTGTCTTAACATAGAAGACCCAAAAGGAAAAAACAAAAATGAGAAACAAACTAATGAAGAAGTACAAATAAGTTCAAATATTTTACATAAAAATGAAGAAGAAATAAAAACGAAAGATATGAAATATTATCATAAAGAAAATAAGGTAAAAAGAAAAAAGAAAATATCCAAGCTAATATCTTCAAAAGATTACAAAAAGAAAAATAATAGAAATAATAATATTATGCAAAATGGAAAAAATACGAAATTAAATCCTGTTCCTTCATCTGTATATAGTTATATTGGAAATACGATTAATGCTCAAGGTCTAAATTATGATACCACGTATATGAAACCATTGTCTAATGATATGGATATATATATGAACAATCTATATCATATAAATCCTCTGAATAATGATTATATAAATTATAATTTGAATAATAGAAATTATGGTTATTATTATTGTTCTTATCCTAATCCTTCTATTTATAATGATGAAGCATATTTAAATTAGACAAAAACGTGAATAAACATAAACACAAATATAATTAAATATATATATATATATATATGTTAGTATTATCGATTCTTTTATTATTACGTACTTATAAATTATAGTATGTTATATATAACTATTCAGTAGGTAATACATCAAAATATATATATATATTTACTTATATATATATATTTTTTTTTCGTCATAAAAATTGTCTTTTGGTGTTATAATTTTTTTTTTTTTTTTTTTTTTTTTTTAAATGAAAAAAATTTTAAACCTTACATAAAAAGTATTCCCAATTTTTTCGAGGGAAAATCAAATTGTGACAATCTTTTTGTCTTATATTTTCTTATATTATTCTATATTTATATTTTATAACTAAAATAAACAAGTATATTAAAATAAGAAAAAAAAAAATTAAATATTATATTTTTACACAAATGTCTTAAGATTAGTGTGATTTTTTTTTTGCAAAAAAAAAAAAAAAAAAAAAAAAGAAAACTTAAAAACAGTTCTTCATATTATGAATAAATTAAAAAAATAAAACATATATGTATATTTATATTGTAAAAAATAAAAAATTTAAAACAAAAATGCAATTAGATTATAAAAAAACTTGTAAAAATATATATATTATTTATTTGTATATATATATATATGACATATTATATTAATCCTCTTTTTCAATTTAAAGAAGGAAAAAAAAAAAAAAAAAAAAAAAAAATTAACTGCATATAAATATAATAAACTATATAAGAAAAAGAATGTTTTCATTTAACTATTTTTTTTTTTTATTTTTATTTTTGTTATCTTTAAACAATATCATTAAAATGTGACACATATATATATATATATATATATATATATATATATATATATATATATATATATACATAAAGTGCCAACTTATTAGAATGATGAAGAAATTATTTGTATATTCTTTTTATTCTATATCAGTGGATAAATATGTAATAAATACATATATTATCTTGCTTTTCACATTCATCTGTTTATTCTATTTCCCCTTTTTTTTTCCTTTGTTTTTTTTTTTTTTTTATTTTTATTTTTGCATTTTTTTTTTTTTACATATCAGTTAATTTTTTTTTTTTTTTTTTTTTTTTTTTCATTATATATAATTATAATTACTATCTCTTACTTTGCAATCAATTTTGATTATCGGTTTTCTTGTTTTATTATTATACGATATAATTTGAATGGTACATTATATAATATATATTCATATAATTAAATATATATATATATATATAATTATATGTATCAGTAGATGACTATATTTAATATAAGTCCTTCTTGGAAACCATACTTTTTATTTTGTTATGTATTTTTTTATTTGACTTTTCAAAATAGAAAAAGTTGGATACATTTTTTGGTATTTTGTTCTGAATTAAGTCACATATTTTTTTATCAATGATTGAATAATGTTTTTCTATAAATTTAAAATATAAGTATCCAGCCCCTTGAAAAGTATCACTATATAACCAAAAGAAAAGCATAATTTTTAGTTCACCATAAAAGGGTACGACATTCATTAACTTTACTATAAATGCACTTTCAAAATATGTATAAAATGAATATAATATCCAATAAGTTAAAAAATGAATATATTGTAAGGTGTCTTCTGTGGCTTTATCTTTTTTATTTATTAATAAATTATATGTTTTCAGGGCTGGGCATATTATGCATATTATCATATTTACTAAATGCATAATATTCTTTGGAAGTATGTGTAACCCCATCTTGATTAACTTTAAAAAAAAAAAAAAAAAAAAATTCAAAAAACAAAAATGAAATGTCTATATATTTCTTTTCAATAAAAATATTTCGGTAAATATTTTGATACTTTTAAAAGTTATATTATATTATATATTTATTAATATGTTTACTATAAAAATATCTGAAAAGGAAAAAAATAATAAAAAAAAATTAAAATATAAAAAAATATAAAAATATCAATAATATTACATATATATATGTATATATTTATTATTGAGATAATAATAAAACAAATGTAATGTAACTGGAGATAATAAAAATAATAATAAAAAAAAAAAAAAAAAAAAAAAAAAATGAATTTTTTAATATAAATATAATAAAATTGTATATATAATAATAAATATATTAAGTGATATATTAAATAAATAATACAGTATTTTCCTTATAATAATAAAAAAATATGCAATATTTTATAAGAAAATATAATGATATAAACATATATATATATATTTTTTTTTTTTTTATTTTTATTATGCATTTAAATTATTAATGTATTTTAATATATATAAATACATAATTACATATATATATATATATAATATATTTTGCATGTGCGTTTGATTAATAATTATTTTTTTTTCAATATTATAAATATATATATATATATATATTTTATATTTATATATTATATATAATTTCCCTAGAATATGTACACATAGTAAATATTATGTACATATGTATATATATATATATATATATATTATATATTTACATATATTTTTTATTTTATATATGTGTTACCTTGAATGAAAATCTAATCGTAGAAAAGAAGCAGATTTAAAGTTTATATTATTATTTGGAAATGTATACATAAATATTAGTATATTTTTATTACAAACATGATAATATATATATTATATGTATGTATTATTTTTTTCTAATATATATATATATATAATATAAAGAATCTTCACAAAACATTTGATGATTATTATATAAAAAAATAAATAAATAAATTATTCCCTTTTCCTATTATAATATACAAAATTATTATTTTATACATATATATATATTATTATAATTTATATATATTTCTATTCATATAAAATTTATTATACTTTATATAAAAAATAAGTGAAACTCATATAATATAATTATAATATATTAATTAAACAATTTCTTTATATTTTACTAAACATTTATTTTCGTTTTTTTTTTTTTTCTTTTTTTTTTTTTTTTTTTTTTTTTTTTTTGGTTTATAATAATATATATAAATATATTATATATAATATATATAAATTAAATTTTATTTCATTTTGTAAATATATAAATATATTAAAAATAAAAAACTAAACAATTTTAATACTTATTTTATATAATTTTTCTTTTTGAAAACTGAAACAGAAATATATATATAAAAGTATTTTTTATATAAATATATATTTTATATCATTAAAACCAATTTTATTATTATTTTTTTTATTATATATATAAATGTATAAATATTTTGAAAAAAAAAATTTTAAATTAAATAATTTCATATAATAAATAAAAATATGTATAAAAATATACATATTAAAATATAATATACAATATAAATAAAAAAATAAAATAATATTTTAAACTATTTTTAAAAATATAAATAAATATATATATATATATATATTATATGTAATATAAATAATATTATAATAATAATATAAATGGAATAGAAAAAACAAATGACAATTTTTATTTTTCTGTTTTTTATTTATTGGTTTTCGTTCAGTAGTTGTTCATATTTGTTTAATATATAATATTTATATAATATATATAATATTATTATATTTATTTATAAAAATATATATATATATATATATGTATATAATATACAAATTATTGGAGTGTATTATATATGAGTTAAACCTATTTTTTTTTTCTTTTTTTTTTTTTGTAATTTGGCAAAAGAACATATAAAAATATATATATGAATGTTTATATAATGTACATTTTTTTTATGCATATTATATATATTTTATACTAAGTTTTAGTATTCTTATAACAAACAAATAATTCCATATTATTTAATTTATTTGTTGAAAAAAATAAACATATTTTTTATATTATAATAATATAATCTATTATTTTTATATGCATAAAAAAATTTATATAAATAATATATTATAATATATATATATATATATATATATGGTTATATTATTATTATTTTCTTGTTTTGGGGCTATATTTTCTAATATTTCTAAAAGAAATAACATATAAAGTATTTCTTTTGTTGTACACTTCTATATGTAATAATATAAATGTATATATCCTCGTTCGAAAAACCAATAAAAAAAAAGAATAAAAAAAGGTAATAAAATAATGAATAAAAAAGGAAAGAATATAATGTTCATTACAACAAATAGAATATATTATCATAATTTTTTAATATTATGACCATCCCTTTTTTTGAATTCCAAAAAATTATGATATATTTATTATTTCATAACTTGCGAATATATACAAAATATATACATATAATATATATATATATATATATATATATATATATTACTTTTTTTGTTTTTTCTGCTGAAATTGTTTTAAACGGTATAAAGATTTTTAATAAAAAAAATATATTATTGACATATAACATTTTTAATATTTTATATAATATTGAAGAAAATAAGAAAATATTATTAAAATGATAAGGAAAAGCTTCGTAGGGTTATAAAATCGTAGAACAGTTGTTGTTTTATTATATTTTCCATTTATATATATATATATATATATATATATATATTTTTGTTTCATAATTATTAGTATTTCTTTATTATTTCTAGAATTTATAAGAAAATCATTTTCATATTTTATCATAATGTATAATGATAATATATTATAAATAATATATAGATAAATCCATATAATAATTCGTCACTCGATTTTATATTATAACTATATAACCTAATATAGAAATAAATGTATATCCAACATATATAATATGTGAACGCCTCATAAAACAAATACACATGGAAAATTCTAAAGTGAAATAATAAAAGTTTTAAATAATTTTAAAATAATTTCAAATTTACTCATTTGGTATTTAAAAAATAATTAAGATCCTTCTTACAGCATAATACATAAAATTGATAAAATATATACACATATTCGCAAATATCATATTTCTTTTATATATATATATAAATGTTTTAAGAAGTACAATTATATGGATCATATAAATTTATTTATACCCTATAAACGCTCAATATATACTAATATATATTATTTTATATTCTCCAATTTTTTTTTTTTTTTAAAGACATATAAAAATATATAATTAAATCATATTAATATATAAATATTTTACATATAATAAAAGAATGGTAAAAACAGAAAGATGGAAAAAAGAAAAAATATATATATTATTTTATACATATATTTTGTATATTTATATCTAAATATTAATATATTGAAATGGAAACATATATATATATATATATATATATATATATATATATATATATATATAATATTTGATACTTAAATATAAAATATGATATTATATATACATATTAAAAAATATCCTAATGGATATTTTAAATTTATATTATATTTATATTATGCCTCATTTTATAATTATATTAGTAGTATGTTCTATGTATAAGTAATTTTTTTTTTTTTTTTTTTTGTGTTATAGTTTTCTTTAATATATATATTAAATATGTATAATATTATTATATATAATTAAATCCTTTTGTGCTTTGTTATTAAATATTTCTTTTAACATTAAAATTATATTTTGTATTATTTTATTTTTATATCTTAAGAAGGTATATTAAAATAAAAAAAAGTGGAATATCTTAATATATATTTTAATAAAAAATATAATTAATATATATAAATTATAAATATATATTTATGATATATACGTATTAATATATATAATAATATATATATATATATATAATAATGTATACAAACAAGGTACCCTTAGATCACCTTATATAAAATAATACTTGCAAATATTATATAAGCAGAATATATTATATATATTTAAATATAACAAAATTTATTATGTTATTAAAAAATATAATCTTATGTATATCACTTTATATAATATTATATAATATATATATATATTTTTTATAAGTAATATTTATCTATATTATAATATATATTATTATATTAGTAAAAGAAAGGCTTCTTAGTTAATCCAATATATAGGTATATAATATTTGTTTACCCGCATAATCAAAATTTGTTGAAAAATTATATTATTATATTATATATATACACCTTTATGAAAAATTATATATAAAATATTTATATATTATATATATATATATATATATATATATATATATATAATACATAAAATAAATAATTCATTATATCAAAAAAAAAGTAAGTATTAATATGATACATATACATATTATTTAATATTATTATATATGTATTATATTATATATTATAATACTTTTAAATTTTGCGTAATAAAATTATTATTATATAATAATTATTTTTTATAGGATATATACAATAATTTTCAAATGTAAGTATAAATTTTTTTTTTTTTTTATTAATTTTCTTATCTATAATAATTATAAGATATAATAATAATATTATTATTTATATACATATATATAAATATATATTATATATGTAATAATATATATTCACAAATAAAAAAGAAAATAAAAAAAAAAAGAAAAAAAAGGAATTTTTAAAAAGTTTAAATAAATAAAAAAAT
>NC_041705.1:2201054-2371054 GCF_900097015.1 Plasmodium sp. gorilla clade G2
CAATAAGATCATCAACCTAATAAAACAAAAAAATATGTATATTATAATATATAATATATATATATATATATATATTATATAATGATTTTTCCCAAATATTCTTACAGAAGCGTCTTCATTAAATAGTAAATTACAATTGTGTATTTTATATTGATGGAGGATACTCATTATAAGTTTATTATCCAACTAAATAAAAAAAAAATAATAATAATAAAATAAAATAAAATAAAATATTATAAAGCACATATATATTTTTTTTATGATAAACAAAATAAAAAATTAAAAATGAATATTTTCTTAAAGAACCTTTGTCAGTGGTACAGTACTATTTATGACAACACCTCCCATCTTTTTTCTTGTTAATGTTATCTATATATAAAAATATAAATTTATTATGTAATAATAAATATTGAAAACTTATGTACATATTAATAAATTTTTTCTATATATACCCTCTGGGGTTCTTGATTTATCCTTATTCCTACAGATTTAAGTTCACTAAAAAAAAAAAAAAAAATAATAAAAAAAAAAATAAAAATAAAATAAAATAAAAAATAAATGAAAAAATCCCTGTTTTGGATATTCATATGTTTACTTTTCTAGTTTTATTTTTTGGCTATCATCTCTAGTAGCATCCAAAATCATCATGATCATGTCGCACGATTTAGCTACAGCAATGACCTAAGAATGACAAAAGAAAATTTAATACCATAATTGTATTTGTAAAAAAATAGATATATAATCATATAAAAGGTTATAAATATATATATTTATTTATTAGTATGTACCTGTCTTCCACGTCCACGTCCTTCTGAAGCTCCTTGAATAATTCCAGGAAGATCGAGTAGTTGAATTTTTGAATCCTTATAACTTATTATGCCTATAAAATAAAATACAATTATATATATATATGTATTTATGATTATGTAATTTTTTATATTTTAACTCAACATTTTCTCTATATATATTACCTGGTTTACATGTTAAGGTTGTAAATTCATAATCGGCCACTTCTGATGTTGTACTTGTTATTTTTGATAATAGTGTTGATTTTCCAACTGATGGAAATCCAATTAAACATATTCTTGCATCACCTTGTCTATATATAAAAAAAAAAATATATATGTAACAATATAAATAAAAAAAATATACGTTTGTGTATTAATAATATAATATTATGTTATAGGAATTTCCTATTTTTATTTTTTTTGTTTTAACCTTTGAACATCAAAACCTTCCCCTTTTTTCCCGGCTTTAGGGGCTTCAAGTAATTGTGACCTATAAAAATAAATAGGAGTACAAAGAGATAATATAAGTACTACGTGTAATATATATGTACTTATATATATCAGAGTATTATAACGATTCACAATATATGTACAAATAATATAAGACTTAAAAATATACAGTAATATGTATAAATATATATGTACCTATATTTGGCAAGTTTTGCTTTTAATTGACCCAAGTGATACTAAGAAAGGAAGAAATAAAACGATAAAAAAAAAAAAAAAAAATACATAACAAATAAATAAATATATATATATATATATATATATATATATTATTAATTGTACCTCTGTTGCCTTATTTTTTTGAGTCCGGGCCATTTCGGCCTCTATTTCTTTGATTTTCTGTTAAAAAAAATATACATATATATATAAATGGAGTACTCATTTTTATTATAATAGGAATATATTATAATTAATTTTGTAAATAAAAAAAATATATATTTCATTCAATAGACTATTTTGAAACATTTACGTACCTCTAATATTCCCATTTTATTCAAAACCGTATGTAAAATACATTTATAAATAAATATAAAAAATATATATATTTCCTTTAAAAATTATATATATGGCATAATTGTGTATGTATTAATTATATATATTATGATAATACATTAATATTCAAAATAATTTTTTTTTTTTTTTTTTTTTTTTTTAAGATGTTGTAAGGATATATATTTTATAATAAATTATTCCAATAAAGAATATGTAAAAAATCAGTTTTCTCCATATATTAATAAAATTAAATAAAATAATAATAATAAAATTATATGTTGTAAAAAATGAAGATGAATAAATAAGAATAATTAACAGTATAGTAATGAGACTTTTTAAGAAGTAAATACATATATGAAAAATAAAGGGATATAATAATAAGTTTATAAACATTTACCTTGTTCTAAATTCGTTAGAATGATTAATATTGTATATAAATGAATACAAGCATATATATCTACAATATATATATATATTATTTCATTGATTTATTTTTATGTAAAATAGCCCATTTTTAAAGGGGAAAAGCAGAAATATAAGTCATTCTATTTTATAAATTCATTTATATATATTTATATTTTTAAAACGTATAAGTTTTCTTTTTTTTTTTTTTTTTTTTCACATTTAAAAGTAAAAATTAAGATAATATATAACATGAGAATAATTTTAAATTGTTTTTAATTACATCCAAATTAAATCTTAAAATGTATTTTTTTTTTTATTTATTGATATATTTCAAATTATAGTTCTTGAGTATTCATTTTATATTAAAATGAGAAATATACAAGAGTCTATAAAATATATATATATATATATATATATATATATATATATATATTACATGTATTAATAAAATGATGTATAAAAAAAAAAAGAAATATTTATAAGTGTATATTATATTAAATAATTACAAAAAAAAAAAAAAAATGATAAAATAAAATAATTAGAAGCATATAATGAAATACACATATTATATATTGTCATGCGACAAAAAAATATATATATATTTATATATATCACCCCGTCCTATAAATTTTTCTACATTAACAATTAAACATTTCCTATTTCTGAATTTTTCCTTATTGTGTTAAACCACTGTTTGGATATATATTCTATTTCATCATCCGGATGGTTATTAAGTTCTGAAAAAATTTGATACAAATCTTTTACTGAAAATAATAGTTGATTATAACCAATAGTTTCATAAATATATTTGAGTGTTAAAATAATACATATAGTAATATTATAGCTATTAATATGATTATCTGAATTTTTAAGTGACAATCTCATTGTCATAATTTGAATTTTTTCTGGGTCATTTAAATATAAGTTATAATATCTACACAATATTAGTTTTAACATATCTAATAAAATAATAGATACCATTTTCATATCATAAAGTTCACTATTTGTTAGAATTTTTTCGTTTATGTTATTTTCGAATTGATCATTTATATGGATTCTAGGTAGGTGTTGAAATATATTAAAATAATTAATGACATCATCAAAGCATGTATTGAAAAATATTGGATTTACATTTGTTTGATTATTTTTTTCACTTTTTAAAATTTCATATAAGCACATTAATGTAGGATAACCTAAATCGAACCAATACCATTTACATCTCAAATTGTTTTTATTATTATTATTATTATTATTATTATTATTATGTTTGTTATTTAATATTAATCCTTTTTCTTCTTCTATATCTTGTAATTCTTCATTGCTTTCATTTAATGGTGATTCATTTGTGTTATCATAATATGTGTTATCATCAAATTGATCTCCTAATTTATTTTTTATTTTTTGCACTTGTCCATTTTGCATATATTTATTATATGTATGATTTTTACCAAGCTGGAAAATATCTTGACTATTTTTTTGACAAGATATTAATGTAAATTTTATATTATTTAATAGATCATATAAATATTTATTACTACTATTTAATACTGAACCAAAATTTTTATAAAGTCTATAAAAGAATATATAATATATTCTTTTTTCATATGTAGTTTTATAGTTATCTAATATATTTGATGATGTGCTTTCAAATATCTTATTTTCAAAACATGATATTAAATTATCAAATAATTTACTTAATGAATTGACTTTCATTTTTGTAGATGTATATAATAAAGATGTTACAATATTTTGTTCTTCCGCCCTTAAATCAACTATTAAACTGTTTCTATTATTTGTGTTTTCACTATAACAATGAAATTCTTCGCTATTCAAATATTTAATATTTTGTTTATGTTTATTATATAAATATGTTATATGTGTCTTACAATTTTTAATATAATTTTTTATTAATGCAAAAAGGAAATTAAAACCCAACTTACCTTTTTTATTTTTTAGGTGAAATAAATTTTCATATACTATAAGTTGTTGATAATAAAATAAACAATTATTCATAACAACTGATCCGTTATAATTATACGTGGAATCATTATTTTTCAAAATATATTTTCTTCTTTGTTTTTGGTAATATTTTATTAAATGTTTTAAACAAATATTCATATGATTATTTGAAAATATAAAAAATATATGATTATAATCTAATTTCTTTAAAGGATTTGTAATAATTTTTCTTAAATAATTTATTTTTTTCTCATTACTTAAACTATAAAAATATTCTACCAATAAATTCTTTGTATTTATTAATATGTACTTTTTATTATTTAAAAACATTACATGAAATAATTCAATCATTTTATTCTTCGTAATAATAGGGAAATTAATTAATAAGGTAGCTATACATTTTAATATATTATTCATATAATAGCTATCTATACCAAATATTTTTTTTAAATCTTTCAATTTATTAATAAATTTTATATCCTTTACTTCTTCATCATTAAATATGTTTGTCAAATTATCTACAATACATACATCATTATTATTTAATGTATCTGACTTGTGTGTATTATTGTGTATATTTATTATATCTGTGTTATTTAAATTTTCCATATTATTGGATAGGTCTTTATACTTCAAATTATATGAATTATCTTCTTCATCGAAATTGTAGTCTGAATTTATAGAATTAACATCAGATATATATATATCATCATCATCATCAAATGTATTATTCAGAGTAGTATCATTTTGATTAATTGGTTCTAATAAAATGTCTGATCCAAATTGTTCATTATATTTTTTATATTCTTCATATATAATATCAATTTCTTGATATACCATGTCTTTATTTGTTTTAAGTTCCATATTTTGATGTTTCCTACTAATACTATTACTATTGATATTGTTCTTATTATTTATTGAGCTGTTTTCTTCTTGCTCAACATGCTTCTTCCCATTTTCGTCATTTTGATTAGCTTCCATAGATTCACCATTTTTATCACCGTGATTATTACTTTTATTGAATTTATTTATTTTATTTTTTTCATTTTTACTCACTTGATAATATTGTTTGAAAAGTTTTGATAACATTTGATTTATTTTAGAGATAATAAATATCTTCATAGAATCATCCAATTTAATATTAAATAATGATTTATTAAATATATTATTTATATATAATTCATTTAAAGGAGAAATAATTATTTCCTTCTTATTACATAAAGAATACATGACAGCATCAAATATATATTTACAATCCATTTCTTTATTTAATTTTTGATTAATAAAGATTATAATTTCTTTTAATAAATTTTTATTGTTTACAAAATTTAAATGATATAATTTATCCATTAAATATTCATAAAAAAGAAACATATTTCTCTTAAATAATTGAATATTATTATCAGGTTCACAATTTAATATATCACAAAATATATCATATACAAAATATTTATTCTCTAAAATATCATCATTTGGAAAGATGGATTTATTTTCATTATTATTTTTATTTTGTTTAAATCTTTTATATTTTTGAAAGCCATCATTAAATGTCATATAATCTTTCAATTTGTTTAAATGAAAAAGGAATTTGTATAAATAGCTGTTTTCAAAATTTGATAGATTTAAATGACTATATGTTTCAATATCATTATGATCTTTTTTGATTAATTTTTGAATTTGATCATTTATGGCATTTTTCTTTTCATGATAAATATTATGATATTGTAAATTGTTTATATTATCTTCTATCTGATCCTTATTAATTTTTTCCTGTGTATTTAATTCATACTGTACCTTAAAATTGTTTAATAAATGGATTAACACAAATGTATCTGTATTTTGAAACGTAAATTTTTTATACAATAAATTAAGTTTTCTATTAATCAATTTGTCTTGAGCAAAGGTAAAACATAATATAAAATTTTGAAATGTTGAAAAATAAATAAAGTAAGAAATGGGTTTAATAGCCTTTTCATTTACGTTATGAATTATGGATATTAATGAAATGAGTTTCAAACATAAATTATGAATATTTGTTACTTTTTTTAGGTGTGGTTTGATATATTTTAATTTGGAATAGACATAATATGGATATACTACATTTTTATAACTTTCATTATAAGTCATTTGTACATTATTATTATTATTAATAGATTTAATGTGACTGTCTATATTTTGTTCTTCCTGTGTTTTTAGATCGTCTAGAAGAATATTTTTTTTATAACTCTGTGGACATAAATATAAAGCTAATAACAACAATAAGTTATTATTAATACAATAGTCAACATCATCATAATTATATATATTAAATATTTCTAGTATATAATTTTTGCAATCATATAATTTGTCTAATCGTATTTTTATAATTAAGTTTATAAGACATATAGATACAACATATGAACTATAACATTTATTAAATAGGAATATTAAATTATTTGTTAAAACTGTAAATTTTTTAATGTCAATTTCATTCTTGAATATTGTATTAATAGAAGTACATATAAATGCAAAAATGTGTAGATGATAATAATTCATAAAATTATTATCTATAAATGTATTTTTAGAGTTATTATTTATCACTTGGTCATAAATTTTATTATTATTATTATTATTATTATCAGAATTTATATTTTTTTTGTCTATTTGATTGTTATAAGAATTATCTTCAGAACTGGATCCACCATCATCACAATCATAATCATTTTTTTTATTATTATTATTTTCTAATTTTCTTTTTTTTGTTTGTTCTATTAATGTATCATAATCATCAGAATTGTCATTTTCCTTATCAATAAATACATCATCCTTACTATCATCAATATGGCTACCTTTTAATTGGTCCAATAATTTATTTTGTTTTATAACATCACCTTTAGTTTTCCTTTTTTTACTATTAGAATATTCACTATTCATTTGTTTTCTTTCATATATAACATACAAATATATTTTCTTCTTTATAATTTTATCCATGATACTTGATAAAGGCTCAAGATGTAAACATATATTTTCATATAAATAATTTACATTTTTTTGAAAAAAGCATATCATATATGAAAAAAAATTATTCTTATGTAAAGAAAAATGATATGCTATAAGATGTGTACTTTGATATATAAGTGTAGTTATATTAGTTATATATTTTATTAATTTGATAAAGATACTATCATATATATCTAAATAATTTGATATTCTCTTAAATATCCTTATATGTGTATTAACATATTCATGATATAATGTATTGTCTTCATTAGTATCATCTGTTTGTTCTGATAATATATGAAGTATTTTAATTAGTTTATTATAATTTGTATAATTATTTTTTTTATTGATCTGTTTTTCCATAAATAATATAATTTTATTTTTTTCCTTTAGGTTCTTTACATTCTTACACATTAATAAAATTGAATTATAATTTTCTGTTTTTTTATTTAAAAATAATTTTTTAAAAAGTACCATATTTGTAATTTCTAACTCTTCTACTGCTTGTAATACGTTTTTATTAAATAAAGAACTTATTGAAAAATTTTTAATACATAACAATTGGATTAAAAATAAATACATTTTTGAATTTATTATAATATTAATAATTAATTCACATATATATCTAATATCTTTTTCCTTGATAAAATATATATCTTCAAATAGATTTTCATGATATTTAAAGAAACCTTTTAAATTACCAAAAAATACACTCTCTTCATATTCTTCATTTAATAAATTGGTATATTTAATTTTTTTAATTTTTTTATTATTCAAGTCATTTCTTAATATATTCAAATTTATATCTGTGTTAATAGAATATATTGGTTGAAATAATTTTTTATTAATGTATTTTTTCTTTTCATCATTTGATGTTATATTATTATTAGTTATAGGAATTATATTATCATCTTTATGCTTACCAATTTGTTCATCTGGATTATTATATGTGTGATTATCTTTTTGTATATGTAAATTTAAAGATATATTATTTTTATTTATTTTATTTTTATTTATTTTACTTTTATTTATTTTACTTTTATTTATTTTACTTTTATTTATTTTACTTTTATTTATTTTACTTTTTGTTTTTAATAAATTATTTTCTAATACATTAATATAATAATCTATTAAATGTAAAAAAAAGAATATATGTTCTTCTTTAATGAGTACATCCGAACTTCTATATAAGACATGTTTATATATTTGTGTAATTTTATAAGGATAAGATTTTGGTTTCATGATTCTTTTTAAAAATATTAGTATTATTTTTGAATCGAGAAATTCTAATATTAAACATTTTTGTAATTGAAAAATATAAAAATTGGATATAAATATATCAAAGAAATGTTTATTAAAATAAGCAAAAATAAATAAATAATATTTCATTACTTCTTTATATATATTATTTCTTGAGGGAATAACTTTTCCAGACGTAATAAAATATCTATAATCAAAATAATACTCATTAGAAGAATATATAATATCCTGTTCCTTCTCATTTATAAAGTTTTCTTCCATATTTATATTATAAGAATTATTAAAATTAGTATGTTCTTGGTCTATATTATTTATTATTATATTATCCTTTTTAATATATTGTTTATCAATTAAGTCATTCTTTTCTTTATCTAAATTAGTTTTGTTTTCATCTACAAATATGAAATTTCCTAAATGGTTGATATTTTTTTTTTCAAAGAAGAATTTATTCATAATATCATATTCCATAAAAAATGGTTGATCTTTTAAATTTCTATTCATATATTTCCACATATATACCATACGATTTGTATTACTTCTATCTGGTAGTGTATGCAACAATATAGATATAATTATAAGTTGATAAAATGTTTTTTTATCTATTTTGATTTTTTTATTTTTCAATATATGTCTATATAATTCTATTACAATATTGCAACACATATTATTATTTTTTATAAATTTTTTATAATCTTTTGCTTTGTAAATATAAAAGTAGTAATTTAATGTATCTAAAATGAATATAGAATATGTATTACTTATATAAAATATATTCAAATATTTATAATATAAATATGTTGTTAGGGTAATATCATAATTTACAAATAATAAAATATTCTTTTGATATGCTTTTAATATATTCATATATACATTTGCATTTTTCATATCTGATTTTATAGAAATTCTATCATTTATATTATTTAATAATATTTTAAATATTTTCATTAAAAATATTTTTAATTCTTTTTTTCTTTTCATTATTTCATTATATGTAATAACATCCGACTCTTCTTTACTTGGAATTAAATTGTTTTGATCTTTTTCAATAGAACACATTTCATTATTATTATTACTACAATTATTATTATTATTATTATTACTACAATTATTATTATTATTATTATTACTACAATTATTATTATTATTATTATTATTATTTAATAAAAATGACTCCTTCTGTCTTTCCATTGTTAAAATATTAAAACAATTATTATAGTTGGTATTCAGTTTTAATATATTACCATTTTCATCTACATAAATAGACGTTATGCCTTTCACTTTGAACAAATCAACCTTTGTAAAAAAATTTATTATTCTATATAAAATGAGAGATCTAAATGGATTACTATATTTTATAATAATCTTAATATTATTTAAACGATGATGTTTAATTTCATTCTCAAAGAACTGTTCAAATGTTTGATATTCTATATTTCTCAATTTTGATAGATATAAAAAGAATTTTTTGATTAATTTAAAATTTCCTGAAGCAATATTCCTAGAAAAGTAAGAATGTTCTGGATAAGCCTTACTATTTTTTATATAATCATAAATAATAAAAAAAAAGGAAAAATTAAAATTAATAAATTTTTTAAAAAATTTATCTTTCATTAAATCTTTTTTATACTTTTCTTGTAATTTTTTCATTTTTACCATAAAAACCTTTATATAGAATTTTAAAAATAGAGTATTTCTTTCCTTATCTATTTGAATAAAATTTTCTAATTTTAATTCATTGAAAGATTTGAATAGAATTTTATACATATATTTCTTGGATGGAAAGAAATATAATAATTCTTTTTCATAGTATTTTAAGTTATCAATAAATTCACTTTTGTTTTCTTTTAATAGGAATATAACTTTGTTATATAAGCTTTCTATATGTCTCTTTGATTTCAAGAATTGGTTTCCTTTGTTTATTAATCCTAATGTTAAGTGTTCATTTCTCATTTGTTCGTATTTTAGTTCATCTAAAAAAGCATCATTATGACTATGACGATTATTATCATCATCATTTTTATGATTATCAACATTTTTATTATTATCATCATTTTTATTATTATTATCATTTTTTTTGTTGTTTCTATTATCTGTAGGAATATCATTTGGATATACCATTGTGTTTGTAAGAGCCTTAACGTTTGTTACTTTCATTTTATAATCATATATAAACTTAATATTTTTCAACACTTCATTTATTAAATTTGGATATGCTGTGTCGACGTCTAATGATTTATATAAAATATTGTATAAAGGAATATGATTCATTTTGCTCTTACTTATATTAAGCAATAATATTAATCCCTCATCTATTTTACTATATGTTTCAAATAAGATAATTTTTTTTTTAAACAATTCATTATTTTCATTCATATAGTATTTTATAATATCAAAGAAATGGTTATGATTAATTATTTTATTAACATATGTATTATTATTATTATTATATACACATTTTTTTATCAAACTTTGAATAAAATTTGTATTTGGCTTTAATTCATCTTTTATAAAATTTTGTGTATTATGATCTGATGGAATAAATTGTTTGTCTTTATTTTTTTCATCTTTTTCATGTTCTTTTTTTATAAGAAATATATAATATGATATTAAATTAATTATTAAAATTATATTGAAGATATGATTTTTATTCTTATTTTTAAATGGAATATTATAAAAAATACATTCTATATGAGATATATTTATTTTTAAATAATAAGATTTTATAAAAATAATTTTTATTAAATTATCTGTAATTTCATATACATTATTAACATCACAAAAAAGGTTAACAAAATTTAATATCATTTCTTCTTTTTGTAAAATATTATTTATTTCATTATCAAAAAGGTTATATTTATTATTCTTTACAAAATCAATTAAATTTATAATATAATTTGGATTTTCATCTAAATTTTCATTTAATAAATTTATTATATCACCCTGTTGTTTATTTTTTTTTAATTGTATATTCTCACATTTGCTTGATATAATGGAATTATTTATTCCATTTGTTTTATCACAACCATTTTGTATTATATTTTCCTTAACACTTGATACATTTTTCTGACTCCTTTTTTCTAATATTTCATATTCATATTGATCCGTTATAGATTTGACTTGTTTTCTATTAATATAATTATCAAGGTGAATATTATAACTATACTTATATATAATATTCAACAAAAGAATTAATGATTTTATAAAATCAGAACAAGAGGTATTTGTTATCATAATATCATGCATTACTATAAATTCCTTTTCAAAAATAGTAAGGATATTATTTTTTATAACATGAAAATTGGTTATTTCTTTTGATTTTTTTTGTATAGCCATTTCAAATAATTTATAAAATTTATTTAAAAATTTAGAAGATATATTGATTTGATTTATATACATATTATCTGAGAACTCATTATTATTTTTTTGTGTGATATTAATTTTTTTTTTCATAACTTTATTTTCATTAAGCATATGAAATGAATGTCTCCCTATTTTTATTATTGATAATAATATATTAAAATAAAATTCTATTAAAGATATTGGAATGTTTATGTAACTATGTATAATATCTTCTGATATAGAAATAAAAAAATTGATATATGTCATATATATTTCTATATCTTGAATCATATTTATATAACCTATTAAATCTATAATATAATTAAATATAATTTTATATATATTAATATTCTTTTTAATATTTTGTATTAATATGGCTTTATCTATATATTGAACTAAATCATCATGTCTACAATTATTAAAAAATACAAACACACAATCTTTTTGTATATATAATATTTCTAATATATTTTTTAAATTAATTTTATTAAATAAAATAGGTAATAAACATAATAATATATCTTGACTACATTTTACATTTATTTCATATTTATATATTAAGAATTCAAGTAAAATTTTTATTTCTTTTCTATCACAATACAAAGAACATAATTTTAAAAATAATTTTATCTTTTCAAATATATATTTATTTTCTTCTTTTGTTAAAAATTCACGATGTTTTAAATATATCTCATTATTCTCTTTTTCATCTTCATTATATAATCTATCAATCATATCTCCTTCTTCTAAACAAAATAATTTCTCAAATTCTTCAAAGGATTTATTTAATCCTTTCAAATTTTCAAAACATAGTTTAACAGATTCAATGTGTAAAGATGATAAAATGAAATTCTTATATACGTTCCTGAATGAACTGTATTTTCTTCTACTAATTTTGTCGTAACTATCATCTTCAAAAACTTGGATATTTTTTTGTGCCTTCAAATTTTTTAGTTGTTCACGTAACATGGTTCCACAAATTTTATTCAGAAGAAAAAATATAAATTAATAAAATAAATAAATAAATAAAGAAAGAAGAAAAAAAAAAATTATAAGATATTATAACATTTAATAGTTCTACTCGTGCCAGCAATAACACGTAGTATTTATTAATCAATAATACCAACTCATTTATACTTATTATTTATATATTAATCTTAATAAAAATAATAATAAATAAAACAAAGTAGGAGAAAAAATGAAAGAAAATAAAAATATATATATATATATATATATGTACATATATTTGTTTTGTTCTTTTATATTTTAGGGATGGAAAAAAAAATAAAATTCAAAACTTTTTATTAACCCCTTATAAAAAAAAAACAATAAATTTAACATGAATGAAAAACAGCATCTCTATTAATTATATAATAACAATTGGCATATTTAAAAATAAAAAAGAAAGAATTTAACTTTATAAATATTTATATAAAAACCATTATATTTATTAAGAAAATATTATAATATTATATAAATATATGAAAATATAATATAGAGAGTGAAAAAAAAAAATAAAAAAATAAACAACGTACAAATATAAAAGATAAAAAAAATAATAATATAAAATAAAATAAATAGTAAATTGCAATAAAATAATTATGGAAAAATAATAAAAAAAAAATATAGTAAATATCTATCTATATAATATATATATAATTAAAAATATTGGAAAAATAAGGATTGTATATAAATTATATATTAAATAAAAATTTTATATATGATTTTTTTTTTTTTTTTCTGTATAATTTTTGGGTATATATATATAAAAAATATATATTTTTTAAAGTTATAGGAAAAAAGAAAAAGGGAACAACGAAATAATGCGTAATACATACATAATATTATTATTATATTATATGTATAAATATATATATATATATATATATATATATAATATATATTATATTTTTATAAGTCCTTCATTATATTGTGATGATAAAATGAAATACCTTATAAATTAAGCATTTGAAAAATTATAACAATAATTTATATTTATATAAAAATATAATCACCTTATAATTAAAATTTTATATTTATTTATTACATAAGAATATAATATAACGTTGATATTTTTATTATATAGAAAAAAAAAAAAAATAAAAGTGTTGTTTTGTATTTACTACAATATAAAAATATATATATTCAACGTCATTGGGAATAAACATATATTTTATTTTAAATATCATAAAGGTGAAGATATTTATATGTATAATTTTTTTTTTTTTTTCATACAAAAAAGAAAGAAAGCATTTTTTAAGATTAAAAATAAATAATAATAATATTATTATAAATAATCATTTATTATTTAAATGATAATACAAATTATATACAAGTGAATATTTTTTTTTTCCTATTGGAACATTTTAAAATATCATTTGTTTAATTAAAAATTTAAATATAATTATTTTTAATGTAGATACTCATTTTAATTTCATATATTATTGTATAATATTTATTTGTACCAATTTAAGTTGTAATATTTATTTTTCTTTCATTTTATAAAGTATATTGCAATTTTTAGGAACATATAAGAAATATTAAGATGTAATTTAAAAAAAAAAAAGAGTTTTATCGAATGGTTTTACAAAAAAAAAAGAAAATTCACCATAATTTATTATTATATATATATGTAATATGTATTTATACAAATAAAAAAAGGAGTCCTATATATTTATTATATTTTTTCCTTTTGAGAAAACATATATATATAAATATATATATAATTTTTTTTTTTTGTGTGTGTATCTATCATTTTATATTGTTGAGAAAAAACTTACATTGTTGAAAAGTTTCATTATTTTTCAATTTGCCAAGTACAATTCTGGCTAGTTCACAATCAAATTGAATAGCTTGAATAAGATGTGAGAAATATGCAAAATTACTTTCACTTCTAATAATTCCAATAATAATTAAATGAATATTTTCATCATAAAATAAATCATCTGTTTTGTAATATAAGAAAGCTTCTATTGTCATATGTTTATTTTTAAAATAAGGATTATATCCAATAGATATAACACTCTTAAAAATTTTATCTCTTAATTTACATATACCAAAATATATTCCAGGCATAATATCAGCTGATATAAAATTTGGATGAAAAATATTGGCCGTTGGCAAATTTAAATACTTACTTCCTCTTCCAAATCCTTTAACAACTTTTCCATATATATAAAGATACTTTTTAAATATATATATCATTCTCCATGATAAAATATCTAACGTTAAATTACAATTTTTTATATATGGATAAACAACATTATTATATTCATTCGAAAAGTTTTCAATAATAGATTCATCTGATTTTTTTTGTTCATATATTTCATTTGTCCAATCTATATCATCGCAATTTGAGCTTTTACGATTATAATAATTCTTATTATTTTCAATATTATTACTATTTTTGTTCTTTTCATTTTTATCACTATCATCATTTTTGCTATTCCCTATGGCTGTATAAAATATGCCATGTCTTTTAGCATGACAAATAAAACATGGGCGATTACTAAAAATAAGAAATTTGTGACAATCTTCTTCATATTTTTTTAATTCATCCAATGAATCAATTACATTATAATAATTTTGATAGTATTTATATATTTTATTATATTTGAATAAAAGATTCGTTAAATTTTTATTTGAACTATAAAATAACATAAAAATATTTTTCTTCTTTAAAAAATCTAATAAGTTATATACACCTATATGTAATTTTGATAGTATTAATATACGAAATAAGTTTTTAATTTCATATAAACTACCTACATTTTCATAAACCTTATATCCATTTATTAAATCATATATATTTATAGTATCATCAAAACGTTTTAATTTTATATTAATTTTATTATAATTGATAAGAAGCTTTTTATTGTTTATCATGTCTGGAAAAAGTTTTTTAATATCTTTATTTGTACTGTCAATAAAATTATATTCATCAGACATGATTAAAGAGTTATCTTGACATTCATCATTAAATTTATGTGTTTCATTGTAATTTGTATTATTACATTTTTGTTCCTCATATATATTATTTATTTCTACACACGTGGATGATTTGTTCTTACTACATTTGTCGTATTCATTATCTTTTATATTAATAAAGCATAATTGAGAGTTTATAATATTGTCTATATTTATATAATTATTATTTTCAATTAAATTGTGTATTAAGTGATTATAATGATGATTTTGTGTTGTAATTATTTTATCCTTTGATAAATTATTAAGATTAGATATATTAATAG
Organism: Plasmodium sp. gorilla clade G2; assembly: GCF_900097015.1. NCBI lineage: Eukaryota > Apicomplexa > Aconoidasida > Haemosporida > Plasmodiidae > Plasmodium > Plasmodium adleri (nom. inval.). The sequence continues at coordinate 2,217,034 of NC_041705.1, forward strand.
AATCAAGCATCACTTGATTGTCATTATTATTGTTATTACTATTAGTAGTTTTTGTTGTCGTTGTAATTTTTGTTGTTATTGATTTATTATTAATATTATTATTTATTTCAATTTTTTTGTTCAGGTCATCCGATAAACTTATTTCTTTATGACACTCTTGTCCTTCTCCTAATTTACTGACATCTACATTTGTATCCTTTTTATTTTTACATATTTCAATATTATCCTCTATTTTTATATTCTCATAAGTATTTGTTAATTTATACTTTTGAACCAACTGAAAATATTTATTTATTACAATAATTAAATAATCAAACAAATTTAAATTTTTATCTAGGTTGTTTAGAAATATTTTTAACATAAACATGCATATTATTTGTTTTTGCCTATATAGAAAGTCATCACTTTTGTCATTGATTTTACGTTTTTCATTACTTTTATCTTTCAGATTCACTTCATTTCTATTGTTATTCAACAAATTATTACATATATGTTGAATATATGTAGTTATTGTGCTACTATAATTAATTATATAGTAATCTGCATCTATCAAAGCTATTTTATGATATTTATCATTAACCATTTTAAATGTAGAAAAATAAATTAATAAAAAAAATAATATATATTATATATATATATATATATATATTTTTATGGTTAAATGTTGTCACATTGTATATTTTCTTATTTTTTCAAATAGAAAACCAAAAAAAATATAATTAAATTGAAAAAAAAAAAAAAAAAAAATTACAATATATAATACATATATAAATTAAAAAAAAAAAATTTTTTAAATAAAATGAAATTATATTAATATTTAAAAAAAAAAAAAAAAAATTAAATAATATAAAAATAATGTCATGGTTTTTTTATAGGCGTACAAGTTATTATGAAATATATTATATTATACTATACGGTCTGGTTATATATTATAATATTATTTAATTTTTTGTATGTTATTTTTAATTTATATATTTTTTTTTCGTCGTACAAAAAAAATAAAAATTATCTTACATATATATATATATATTTATATAATATTTATTTTATATAAAAATAACAAATTTTATATTTTTTTAAAAAATGTTGTAATATCAGCATATATGTTTTTATTTATTCCAGCTTTATCTTTTATCTTATTATTTCCTTGTACTTTTTTTTTGAGTTTACTTATTTTCTTTTCTTCAACATCATAATTGTATTCCTTCTTATCTTCTTCACATAAATCGAATAATGATTCTTAAAAAAAAAAAAAAAATAAAATAAAATAAAAATGAAAGAACATTTATTAGAATGATTATATAATATGTTATTCATATGAATTGTTCATATTATTTCTAATATGAAATTTGTATGTATAATATCATTACATATAATCATATATTATATATATATATATATATATATATATATATATATATTTATAGGTATTTTTTATAGTAATACCTTCCTGTATATCTTCTTCGTCGAAAAAGGTCTGTCCTCTTTCTTCTTTTAATAAATATATACAATCTATGAAAAAATTAAAAAAAAATTTATTTTATGATAAAAATATATTTTAATGTGCACACATGAAATTGTAAAAAAAGAAAAAAACACAACACAATAAGTACACATATATATATATATATATATATATATATATATATATATGTATATATTTCTTTAGTATATACATAATAAGAACAATTTATTTCCTTTTATCATGTAAAATTAAAATATATGCAAATTTATTCGAAATTTTTTTTTTTTTCAAATACCTTCTAAAAATTTATATTTAATTCCTTCCCTCTGTATACATGACACTAAAAATAAAAAAAATAGAAACAAAAATAATGATATACATTTTTTATATTTTTATATATAATCATTTTTACATTCTTTTTATATTTAGTCTAACATATGTCAAATGAAGTTATATTTCTAGCTGTGTTTTTTTCATCCTTAAATTCGATTGTTTTGTTCACCAGTTCTATTAAAAACATCATCTAAAATAAAAAAATATATATATATATAATATTATATAATATATTGATAGTAAGTTTATGCTGCTTGTGGAATATACAAGAATTTTTTTATTGTTTTTTTTTTCTTCTAACCACTGCTTTTTGAAATATATTAATAGCTTCATTATTAACCTGAATATAATAAAATAAAAGTGAATATTTTTAAAAATATTTAATAAATTTAAAAAGAATCTATATATTTTCTATTTCTTTTTTTGAATGGCCGTACCTTTTTTACGTTTCTATTTAATTGCATAATTTTTTGTATTTTCATCACAGGAAATTTGGCTGTATGGTTTATAACCCTACAAAAAAAAAAAAAAAAAAAAAAAAAATGGAAATATAAAAGGTTTTTTTTGAGATACATCTACATAAGTGGAAGAAACATTTTTATGATATATATATTTTTTTTTATTTTAATAAACATACAAGTCTCCTGATATATTTTCATTTGAATGATTCTTCTGTAATTGAAAAAATTAAAAAATATATATATGAATATATTTATAATACAAACTAAATAAGACATACATTTTGACAACAATATGTAATTTATATAAAAAAAAAAAAAAAAAAAAAAAAAAAGACTTATGCACATAATGACATATTAAAATTTTTTTGCTTGCTAAATGTTACCCATTCTATTAGTTCTTCGTTATATTTTAATTTCAATATTTGTGCTTGTTCCTCATATTTCTATAACATATAAAAAAACATATGGTTATATTTATAATATATATAAAGGGAATATATTAATATTATGTATATATATATTTTTTATATTATCATTTAAAACCTTTCTCTCATCTTCTGGGAGATTTTTCCATTTGTTACTTAATTCTTTTTGTATATCAGTTATTCGAATCTAATATAAAAGCAGGAAAAAAAAAAATAATAATAAATAATATATATATATATATATATTTTACTCCCATATATAATATAATTATTTCTTATTTTTTTCACTTTACTGTTTCCTTGTCACATTTTTGTAATAAAGTATTCTTTGCATTTTCCCTTTCGTAATTACAAAAAATTAAATATGAAGATGGTGGTGCCTTGGGCTTTTTTCTAAGAATTAACATATATATATATATATTATATTTGATGAGATTTTAATAATATATGGGTTGGTAACTTTTCTTTTATATTTAAAGCATAAAATAATGTTTCCCCAGTAATACAAATAATAACAATATATATATATCATATAAATTTTTTTTTATTTATAAGCTCATTTGATAAAATTTTATAATATACCTGTCCATTTTTCATCCCTTTTTTAGATAGAAATAAATAAGGATTATGTGTTTTTTATAAAATTTCACATATATCTATTATTATAGTATAAAAATATATAATCGTAGAAGAGAATCACTTTTTTTTTTTTTTTTTTCTAAATTTATGAGAATATATAATAATATATATTTTTATATATTATGTGTGTATAAAGGTATTGTTAGTAAGTATAACTAAAAAAATATATGTAATATATTATATTAAAATAAAAAAAGAAAAAAAAAGAAAAAGAAATTATTGTTAATTTGTAACATGCATACATATAATATATGTAAGCATTTATTTATTGTGAATAATGTTATATATATATATATATATATATATATTTATTGATTTATATTTTTATGTATAATTTAATTTTTTTGCCTTTGAAATCTTTACGCATACTGGAATATATCATATAAAAAAAAATATATGTATATATATAATATATAGTGCTTTTCTATAGGTATGAGCCCTATGTAAATATAATATATATATAAATAATTATTTTTTTTTTTTAATTATTAATAAAAATTAAATAAATAAAATTATATATATATATATATATATATATATGATCATATATTTTGATATTTCTTATTGAGATATATAAAAAAAATAACATACATGTATGTATATATATTTTTATATTTATCTATTTATTTTGTATTATATAATATTATTTTATTATAATTTTTTTTTATTTAAATATTAATAAATGCAGCCATAAAAAAGAAGGATTGAAAAAAAAAAAAAAAAAAACAATAAGATAGTAGAAAAATAAAATTATATAATAATGACTTTTTTAAAATTGACAAATCGAAAAGGGGAACGGCATGTTCAGAAGTATTTTTACAAATTAAATGCAAACAACAGAATAAATAGAATAGTAAGAGAAGTATATTTAAGAAATGATATAAGTTGTGGTATAGAGAAATGTAATGTATGTGAGAATAATAAAAAGAAATTATTAGATGGAGAAAGAAATATTTTAATATTAGATTTGAATACATTAATAAAATATATGGACTTTTTATATGATTGTGATATTGATAATATTTTAATTCCGTTATCTATATATGATTATATAAAATCGTTTAATAAAATCTTATATAAGAAATTACGTAATTTGTGTTATGATATTGATGAAGAAAGTATAATAGAAGGATCATCTTCTTCATCTTCTTTTAATCATAATAAGCGATTTTGTGTGTTTGTCAATACATTTTGTAAATTTACTTATGTAGAAGATAATAAAGATAATAATGGATTTAAAAAGGAATTACAAGAAATTATAAAAATAGTTATATGGTTGAAACATCATAATAATAATTTAAATATAAAAGTTATAAGTAATAATAAATTATTGCAAGAAGATTGTTATAAGAATGATATTCCTTGTAGTACATTATTTGAATATCTAAATGAATTAATGAAAGGAAGTACTAATAAAAAAAAGAAAGAAGGAAAGAAATTTAATATGGATACATTAAAAATGTATTTTGAGGAAGATATATTAAATGAATATAATGATAATAAAGTGGATGATATAGAAAGTATAAATGAAGAAAAAACATATTATACTTTAAACAATTTATCATTAGATAATAATCATAATAATGATAAAAGGCCTTTATATGAACCACATTTAAATAAATCCGATATGATACAAAAATTAAGGGAAAATAAAATTATTAAGGGTGTATTTAGTGTTATATGTGTTAATAAATTAGCCTTGGTTAAATTTTCTGATCTAGATGAAATCGTCATAAGAGGGACAAAATATATGAACAGAGCTATTCATAATGATATAGTTGCTGTTGAAATTATTGATGAACAAAATGACGATCTTTATGAAGAAGATTATCTGGAAGAACAAATAAGCCCAGAAGATGAAGAAGAAGAAGAACAAGAAGAAGAAATAGACGTAAAGGCAGAAGTAGATGTACATATAGATGTAAATGTAGAAGGAGTAGGACAAAAGGACACTATAGAAATAAATAATATTATTAAGGATAAAAGATTAAATGGTTATATAAAAAATGAGGATATAAAAGAAAAAGAACATATTAATAATATATATAATAAACAAAATAACTATTTTGAAAAGGATATAATAAATTCGTATGAAAACAAAATGAATGTTACATATAATAACCAAATGAGTGAAAAAAAAAAATTATATGGAAAGGTTGTAGGAATTATAAGTAGATGTAGAAAAGAGTATGGAGGTATTATTAAAGAATATTCAAATAATTTAAATAATATAAAGAAAAAATTAATGTTTTTTAAAGCTTTTAATAATAAAATACCATATATAATGATAAAAGCACAATTAGAAGAAGAGTTACGTAATAAAAGAGTTATTGTTACTATAGATAATTGGGATATATATTCAAGAAACCCTTTAGGTAGATGTATAAGTGTCTTAGGAAATTGTGATGATATAGAAACTGAAACTAAATTAATATATAATGAATATAATATATCAACTAGAGAATTTAGTGAAAATGTATATAAGTGTTTACCACCAAATAATTGGGTTATACCAGAAGAAGAATATGCAAAAAGAAGTGATTTTAGAAATGTGTTAACATTTAGTATTGATCCTCCAGGTTGTCAAGATATTGATGATGCTTTATCTGTTGAATTTTTAAAAGAAGAAGGAAATATAGAAGATGATTATAATAATATATACAGAATAGGTGTACATATAGCTGATGTATCTTATTTCGTAAAACAAAATAGTCCTATTGATTTAGAAGCTTCTAAAAGATGTACCACTGTATATTTAATAAATCAAAGAGTTGATATGTTACCTAAATTATTAACAACAAATTTATGTTCATTAGTAGAAGGAGAAGAACGTTTAACATATAGTTGTATTTTTTGTTTTAATAAAAATTTTGATATAATAGATATTAGTGTAAAAAAATGTATAATAAAAAGTAATAAATCCTTTTCCTATGAAGAAGCACAAAATGTAATTGATGATAAAAATGATGAATCTGATACAGCAAAATCTTTAAGATTATTAAATAAGATAGCAAAACATTTAAAAGAAAAATGGTTAAATGATGGAGCTCTAGAATTAAGAGGTAATACAGAAGTATTATTTGAATTTGAAGCTAATGATTTTTCTAAAGCAAAAAATTTGAAACCTTATGTATGTTATGAGACAAATAAATTAATTGAAGCATTTATGCTTTTAGCTAACCGCTCAGTAGCTAGAATTATATTTCAAAATTTTAAAGCAGCTAGTGTGTTAAGAAGACATCCACCTCCAAAACATGAATATTTAAAAGAATTAAATGATTATTTAAAAACTATACAAGTTTATGATTTTAAATATAATACATCTAAAGAATTATCTCATTCTATTAATAATATTAATTTAAAAAATGATAATATTTTATCTAATATATTAAAAGTTATGGTAACCAAATGTATGAATGAAGCTGTATTTATATCAGGATATAATGTACATAATAATGATATGTTAAAACATTATGGTTTAGCTGCTGATATATATACATTTTTTACATCTCCTATTAGAAGATATGCTGATATTATGGTTCACAGAATATTAAATCATATATATCAAATTGAACAACTAGATACAAAATATCTTGATATTATTTATTTAAATAAACAAGTAGCATTATTAAATGAAAAATACAGAAATGCAAGATTTGCATCAAGAGCTTCTGTAGATTTCTTTTCATATCTTTATATTAAAAAAATTGGTAATCAAATTACTAAAGCGGTTATAACAAATTTAAAAAAAAATGGTATACAGATATTTCTAATTGATTATTCTACAGAAGGAATATGTTATTTAAAAAGAAAAGATGGTTTTCTTTTTGATGAAAAAAAAAAAAGATTTATTAAAATCGATAAACATAAAAAAGAACTCTTCCATTTAAGTTTTTATGATAAAATACAAGTACATATGCAGGTCGATAATTATGATATCAAATGTCAAAATCATTTTATTTTTATTAAGAAAATATAAATACATATAGAATTAATAAAATGTGTATAATATATATATATATATATATATATATATATATATATACAATTTTGTTTCTGATATTATAAAAAATAAAGATTTAAAAAAAAAATAAAATAATGCTACCAATTAAGTTTTTTGTTTTATTAAATTTTTATTGTGTATATATTTTTTTATTTATTTTCTTAATTTTTTTAATATTTTTCGTTTACAAAAAAAAATTAATATTTATATATACATTTATTTATTTAATATGTATACAAAAAATAGAATATTAAAAAAAGACCAATTTGAAAAATTAAAACTTACAATTAAAAAGAGTTTTATTTATATATTTTAAAAAATATATTGTAACAAAAAAAAAAATCATACATATATATATATATATATATGTATGTATGTATGTATAAATGTTTATATATTGTAATCTTAAAGGTTGTAAAAAAAATGTCTATATAAAAAATATTTCTCATATAAAAAAGAAACAAAATGTTAAAATAAAGGAAAAAAGGAATCGAATTAAAAACTATATTATTTATGTATTTAACATAATGTGAAAAATGAAAAAAAATTATAGATTCATTAGTTGAAATCACATATAATCATTTATATTTTCTTGTGTATAATATATATATATATATAAATTCTAAGAAACTTTATAAAAACGAAAAAACAAACCATGAATGAAAAAAAAATAATACTTAATTTAACAATATATTATATATATATATATATATTAATTTATATATTAATTATTGGATTTTAAAATTAAATGCAATATGGATAAAGGTTTATTAAAAAAAAATATAAATAATATTTATATAAAAATTATATAACATTTATAAATATATATTCTATATCAATAAGGAAATAATAATATAAAACATTTTGATTATATCGAAAGGAGAAATATATTTTTATAATAAAAAAAAAAAGTATATATTGAAGTAGACTATGGAAAGGAAAAGAAAATATAATGTATAAAAATAAAGGCGTCAAAAAATATATATATAAATAATATATAAACATTTTTATACAAATAAACGAAATTTTCTTTTTGAAATAGAAATGATTAAAACTTGAGAAATACAAAAAAAAAAAAATTTAATTAAAATGAAAAAAAAAAAAAAAAACAAAATAAAAATAAAGAACCAAACCCATAAAGTAGAATTCATATTTATCATTTAACTTTTGAAATAAAATAATATACACATATAAAATTATAAACATAAATTGTAAGTGTCAAAGAATATAAATATATATATATATATATTATATATATATAATACAACAGAATAAAATAAGACCATTGAGCAAATGTGTAATTCATTTTAACATGTTTTCAATAGAATACTATGTAAGTAAAAAAAGTAATATTATATAATAAAATAAATCTATATTACATAAAAAAAAAAAAAAAAAAAAAAGAAAAAGAAAAAAAGAAAGAAAGAAAAAAAAAAAAAAAATAAAATAAAAGAAAAAATAAATAAATAAATAAGTAGAATAGGAAAAAAAAGAAAAATTATATATAAACGTAAAGAGCGAAAAAATAAAATAAACATATAAATATATATTTCTATATTCATACTTCAATATTTCAATAATACATTATATATATATATATATATATATAACCAAATTAGGTTCTTTCAAAAATATAATAAACTCATTTTCATGGGAATATAAACTTACCGCATCTTCAATATCACTTGCTTTAATCTAGGACTAAGGAATAAACAAAATTTATATAAAATAAATTTATATTATATAAGGCTATTATAAAATGTTTTTTTTTGTTTTTATGTATATGACAAAAGGGACAATTTTATTATTCCATATTTTTGTACATTTTAATATTTATAATTAATTACTTTTATATTTTTTATAAATACGATACATTCATAAATCCACACATAATGTCCTAAATATATGTATTTGGTTAAATCTTAAAAATTTGGATATTTTTATTTAATATTTATTTTTTTTTTGATTTTTTTTTTTTTTTTTTTTTTTTTTTTTTTTTTTTGGTGGGCAAATATATGAATATTTAAATTGAAAAATGTAAATTAAAAATTAAATATATATTTAAATTTAATTATAAATTAGTATATTCATATATATATATATATATATATATATGTATATATGTTACTGTATTATATTGATTAATTTTTTTTTTTTTTCTTAATAAGGTCCACATCTATAAGAATTACTATTTGAATAGAAAAAATTTTGTGCTTGTGGATTTTGATGATATGCAAGATTGGGTTGCATAGAAGCTGGTTGTGCTGGTATAGCTTTTTGCATTCTTGGAATTTGTTGAAAAGAATTGACACCGTTTTGATTAACATATTTTTTCATTTCATCTTCCTCACCTTTTTTTACTGTTACTTTTAATTTTTTATTTAATGCCATAAATCCGTTCATTTGAGAAATAGCAGCTGCTGCACTTTCTAAACTATCATATGATACAAATGCAAAACCTCTATTCCTACCTGTATTTTTTTCTGTCGCTATCCTTGCTGAAAGTAATTCACCAAATGGTGAAAAGGCTTGAATTAAATCGGTTTGTTGCCATTCGTTGGGAACATGGAAAATAAATAAATTAGCACCAGGCGGGCCTAAAAATATATGATATTAAAAAGAAAAATGTATGGGCATAATTATACAATTTAAGGTCTAATGCTTAGATAATAAGCAAAAGGCATAAATAAATATAATTATATATAAGTATATATAAATATATATACATATATATATATATATATATATATGTACATATGTTATTTTATATATATATATTTTTTTTTACCTGACGATTCAGATAAATTGTGCATATTTGCCGAATTGTTCATAAATAACGTTTCGAATTCTTTTGGCATTTCCCATTGTGTTGTGTTTGTTTGTTCGTTATAATAATACGGTCTACCTTCTCCTGAATAATATTCTTTCCAAGGTCCAACTTGACGTGGATAATTATTATTTACAGAAAAGTTATTACCAAAATTAATATTGTTTGGAGAACTTATACTTGGTTGTGGTGCCATGGCATGTGGTGGATTTTGCATGGGTTGTAATGTTAATGGTATTTGTGGTTGTTTAGAAGATTTCGGCTCTGCAAATCTCACTTCGATTGGTCTAGTACATCCTTCTAAAGTTTTTTTTCCATTTAATGATTTGATAGCATATAATGCTTGTTCTTTATATGAGAATTTAACAAATGAACATCCTTTACCTAGACCAGTTGAATTATCTTTCATAATAAAAACTTCTTCAACTGTACCATATGGTGCGAACATCTCTTTAATATTATCTTCTGTAATATTTTTTGGAAGAGAACCAATAAATAATTTTGCTTGATCAACCCCTGATTCTATATTTTGTGGAAATCCTAATTTGTTAAGTTCTCCTGATGCATATTTTACTTGTAATGATCCTAATTGTGCATCTAAGGTTTTTTGATTATTTAATAATCTTATAGCATTATCAGCTTCTGAAATAGAAGCCATTTTTACAAATGCACTAGATTTATGTACGTTAGTTATTTTATCTCTTATAATTACTACTTCATTAACTATACCATATTCTTCAAATATAGGACGTAACTGATCTTCTTCAATATTTTTTGGTACTCTTCCTATAAATAATTTTATAGGTACAGGAGGTGCTGGATTACATGGGAAATCATGATTACCATAATCTATTGTATTTTCATCTTTATCTGATGAACTTTTCGTATTATTATTATTTTCTTGTTTTCCCTTTGAACTTTTTACATTTTCATCTCCTTCAATATCTTCTTTACTGTAATCATTTACTTCTGATGTATTTTCATTTTTATCCTGATTATAATTTGCAGTATTGGCATCAGAAGAATTATCGTTAATATCTATATTCTCATGATCATCCATATTTTAATATCTAGCTTTTTTTTTTTTTTTTTGTAAAATTATAAATTTTTAAGTGTATACAAAAATACGCACCTGTTATTATAAAAATGTATATATATAATATGGTATTTATATGTACATATATATATATATATATATATATATATATAGTTGTATACCAAGGATGCTATATTTTATTATTATTTTGATTGTTTATATTAGTATTTGTATTTGGTTTTGATTTTGGTTTTCTTTTCTTCTACTTTTTATTTTTTCTTCTTTTTTTTTTTTTTTTTTTTTTTGTCTGTTTTATTTTTACTTTTTTAATTATTCATAAATAAAAAAAAAAAATTACAAAACTTTATTGAAAGAGTGTAATAATATATCTACATATGTGGATATACATATATATATATAATTAATACTATATATATCTTTTCTTTTTTTTTATTTACTTTTCTTTAAAAATCATCTTAATGTCGAACTTATTAATATAATATGAATATGTTTAATACATAATGAAAATATATATGTTTTGTATTAAAATAAAAAATAAATGAATAATGAATAAAGAAAAAGGTACATATATAATGAATAAATAACTAAATATACATAAATATTATATAAAAATATTTTATATGTTTATTATATATATACAATTCATTTTTATTCATTTTAATAAGTAGAATTTTTATATAATTTTACGTTTCATATAACTTAATATTATATACATATGAAATAAATTAAAAGTTAATTCTAATATTATAAATATAAATATACATATATATATAATAATATAATAATAATTTGGAATATATATATTTATAAGGATATTATTTAAAATAACTTAAAAAGGAATAAAAAGAAAAAAATTATATATAATCTTATATATATTAATATATATAATTATGAACTTTTAAAAAATGTATTTTTATTTTAAAATGTTTTTATATTTATTCATTATTCTATTATTTAATCTTATTACTTTCTTTCTTTTTATTTAATAATTTTTTATAATATTTTTTTGTTCCTATTTTTTTTTTTTTTTTTAAATATAAAATATATATATGTAAATATAAATAAATTATATATGAAATAAATATATATATATATATATATATATTTTAATTTTGTTCCTATTTTTATTTCACCCTTATTGTATATTTTTATATTATATATATTATATATATATTTTTAAAAATTCATATTGATATATACATAATAATAAATATATATAAAATAAACATATATAAATATATTTAATTTTTTTATATACATACAATTTATATAATATATATATATATATATATAATAATTTAAAATATAAGTCATATAAGGGTAAATAGAAAGTAATGCATGTGAAAATATATATTTATAATATATAATATTATATGGAAAAAATTAAGTAAATATATTTGAATATATAAATAGTTCAATATAATATATAATTTATATTTTAAATCAATATATATATTATTCATAATAAAAAAAATATATATAAATAATAAAATATTTTAAATATATAAAAAATTTTTTTGTATCATAAAATTAATATATACTTATTTTAAATAAGAAAAAAAAAGAAAATCAAAGTAAATTCCCAAATAATTTTTTATATATTAAAAGAAAGAATTTGATAAATATTCAATTTTTTTACAATTATATTATATATATATATATATATATATATATATATTTGCGTTGTACAATTAATTTTGGCTTTCCTTTTATTTATAATATTATATATATGTATTATAAATAACTATGAACATTTTATTCTCACCTTAAAAAATTATTTTTATAAGAGCTATGTTTTTAATAAATATATTTTAATTTATTATATATATAATATATATATTATCACTCTGAAGATTTTTTTTTTGTATGTATCCACCATTCAATCATTTTATTATATTACAGTAATTATAAATACAAAAAGGAAAGAAGAAAAAAAAAAAAAAAAAAAAACATTTTTGTTTGTTAGTGATTTAAAATATAATATGATTATATAAAATATATCAGTATATTTTCACGATTTGTTTTTCTTATTTTTTTCTTTTTGTATATAATATATATATACATACATATTTCAACATATTTCTTAATATAAATATATAGATTTGTTCTTATATTTGATGTTTTTTTATTTTTCTTAAAGGAATATAGAAAATTTCTTTATTAGTAAAAAACATGTGTTCTATAACATCATTATTTTTATTTGACACATGTTATAAAATGAATCATTATAAAAAGGAAATATATATGAGACATCATATAATAAGAAAAAAAAAAAAAAAAAAAGAAGGATTACCATAAGGTGTATTCAAATATTATTCATTTATATATTATTCTTATGTTTATATATTTATAAAGGTTCCAACTTTATTTTATTTTCTTCTCAAATATATATATATATATATATATATATATATTTTATTTATCTTTTCCAACGTTTAAGAATAAAACAAATATCTGGTATAATGTCTTAATATTATAAAAATAATTATTAATAAAATAAAATATATTCTTATTTTCAATACAAAAAAATTTATTGAAAGTTTTTTACTTAAATAGAGTTAAAAAGAATTTATATTTTAATAAAATTAAAAATTTGGAAAACATATAAAAAAGAAAAAAAAGAAAAAAAAAAAAGAAATATTATGTATAAATTTATATTACGTAATTATTGTAAACAGAAAAAAAAAAAAAATAAAAATTTTTACATATATTTTTCATTTGTTTTACACAACATTATATATAAGAAAAACAAAAGAATATACATATGTATATATATATATATATATATATATATATATATATTATTTAATCTTTTATTTGTTGTTAGACAAAGGATAGGGAAATGTAAAAAAAAAAAAAAAATTAAAATAAAAAATATATATATGAATATATATTTATATAAATATATATGAAATTTTTTTTTTTTTTTTTGAATAATTAGCCATATACCATGAAAAGGTTTTATGATCATGCTATTATTTTAATGTTATCTTTATATATACATATATGTTATACATCCTTGTAATAGTTACTTTCGTTATGACTAATATAAGGAATATTTTGTTCAGTTAAAAAAAAGGGTAGACGGAGAAATCCTTTTTTTCTACACTTTTATCTTATTACATATAAATATATATATATATATATATGTTGATTAATTTTATGTTTTTGTTTATACTTTTCTTTTCAGTTTTTTTTTTTTTTTTTTTTTTTTTTATTATGAATTTCGTAAAAACATATTATAAAAATTGCATGGATGCATGTACACCTGCCAAATATTCTATAGACCAAAACGAAATAAACCTAGCTGATATATCTACACGATTAAATCTAAAAATATTTGACTTTTATAATACCACGCCGAGTGATATAAGTATGATAGATCTTTATGAAAATAAATTATTGAATAATGGAAATGATCATGAGAATCTTGAAGTTCATAAAAAGGGGATGAAGCAAAAAAAGAAAAATAAGACAATGTTGACAAAAAAGAAAAAGAAAAGAAAGAATGATTGTACACATCTGGATAACTTAAAAATTATGGATAACGTTTTTCTTACACATGTCAATGAAACATGTAATTTTAATAAAAAAAATCACAGAAATAATCAAACTAGTAATGATAAAGAGAATAAAGAATATTATAAAAAAAAGGGTGATATTTATATAGAAAATGCCTTTACAAATATTTTATCAAATAAAATATATGATAAAACCATAAATATACCTTATAAGGATTATAACAAAAAGAAAGAAAAAAGTATAAATAAATGTAATACTTTATTAAAAGAACCAATAAGGGATGAAAAAATGATATCTCATAAATATAAACAGGAAGATAAAATAAAAGAGGGGAAAAAAAAGGGAAGGAAGAAAAAAATTTCAAATAAAAAGTTAAGAAAAAAAAATGAACCAAAAATGTTACATGAAAATATTAATGTTTTAAAAAAAGGAACAAATAATTCCTATCATGATACATATGCTTTGAATTCTCCAAATGCAAATATTATACCTTCATCAAAAATATATATACCTAGAATTAATTTATCCAGATTTAATTAGGATATTAATATAGGAACAATATTTAAAAATATAATGGAGAAATATATTTTTTTATTGCCCTTATATATATATATATATATGATAAACATTAATGAATATATAAAAAAACAAAAAAAACAACATAGAAAAATATGAATATAATACCATATTGTTTATAATGGTATATATGGAAGACATAATAAATATAACAAATTTAAATAATAATATATACATAAATACATTATATGTAAGATTTTTTTTTTTCGGCGTATTAGCATATGTGGTTGTTTATTCAGATATTTGCTAACATAAGACAAAAAGGAAAAGAAATAACATAAAATTTTTTAAATACCCAAAATACATATATATATATATATATATATATAACATTTTAATAGGGGATTTTTTTTTTTATTTATCTTATATACATTAACTTATATTCGAAAATAACACACATGATGGAAATAAATATATATATATATATATATATGTATAGACATATAAGGAAAGATGTATTATTTTAAGTAAAAAAATTATTGAAAAAATATAAAATATTAAATGGTGTTATGCATTATACTTTTAATTTTTTATTTACAATTTTGGTTTAACGTACATATGTTAAGGAAAATCAGTTCAAGACAGAATAATTTATTAATCTTATATAAGGATTATTTATTTTTTTTTCTTTTAAATATTTATTTGTATATTAACATGGGGCAAATCTGAAAGGACATAATAAAATTATTTATATATAATATATAAATATAGTATGAATGTCCCATACATTTCTATTATATTTATATAATTAATATATAAATTTATTTTTACATTATATATAATATTGTCTTATTATTATAATTTATAAAAATGTACTTGTGTAGAAAAAATATATATTTAGAAAAATAAAAACATTATTCTTTCAAGAAGTATATACATACATATATATATATATATATATATATATAGATAATATTACAGGTCCAAAAGATTTGAGCTGATTAATAAAACGATATATGACGATGAATCTTATAAGAAACATATTATTATGAGACATCATATTATTATTTTTACCTATGTATGTATATATATATATATATATTTATAACATACATAATATACAATATATAATATAATTTATTATTGCTATATTTTCAGAGCACACTATTTCATATATACGAATACAAGAATTATATTTACATGAAGAATCATGAATTTATAAAACTTCCAAAAAAAAAAAAAAACAAAGATGTATTCTTTACATTTTCTTTTTTTTTTTTTTATAAATATGTTAAACTTGGATATATGATTCGTACTAAATATAAACGTTAAAAAAAAAATAATAGATAAATACAAAATATATTATTATATATATTTTAAAACTTTATCAATTTTATTTAGGATACTAATATAATATTACACATATACCATATATTTTATTATTTTATTTTTTAATTTTTTTTTATTTTTATTTAATAATGCAAAACAGCTATATTTAGTTTATAAACTTTATTTTATAAAAATGGTTTTGTTCTATTTGTGATATATATGTAATATATATATATATATATATTCATTTATATATAAATATATATATATTTTTTGAATATAAGAAAATACGCATGCAATTAATATTATAGAATTATACTTATATGTTTTTTTAATATGCCTACAATTTGATTATACTATATTTAAAAAATATATAACTTACTTTTTCTTTATTTTCATGTGTAATGAAACATTTATAATAATTAGTATTATTATTATATAATATTATTAAGTATTTTATGAATTTGTTTCTTATTTTTTTTTTTTTTTTGTATTTTGTAGTTTCGCATGCATATAATTTTATAATATAAAACCAAAAAATAAAAAACAAGAAATAAATTAAAAAAAAAATATAAATAGAAAATTTACATTCATTAGCATTTTAGAATATTTTTTTATAGTAGTAAAATTAAATAAATACTTTATATTAATATATATAAAATATATACATATATATATAAAATATCCATATAATAATATAAAATATATACATATATATATAAAATATATACATATATATATAAAATATACATATAATATATAAAATATATACATATATATATAAAATATACATATAATATATATATATATGTATTAAAATATATTTTCCATTAAGTAAAAATTATTACTTAAAAGGAAAACATATATTTAATTATAAAAATATATATAAGGTTAATATTTTTTCCATCCTCTATTTTGAACACTTTTTTTAATATATTATATAAATATATATAAAAATATAGTAAAATATTTTTTTTTTCATTTTTAATGAATAATCTATATATATATTTATATATTATGTGTATATATTATTAATATATTATAATATAATAAAAAAATTATATAAGAATTATTTTTATTTTTAATAGTATCATTTTAAATATATAATAAAGAAAATGAAAAAAAAAAAAAAAAAAAAATATATACATATATATAATATATATATAATAGTAATATTTGTTTTATATTATATATATATAATAATTGTTTTACATCTATTGGTTACATAATAATTTTATTATATATCTTTACAAGTTTTATTAATTTTTATATATTAAAATAATTTATGGGTAATTATATTCAAAAAATTTTTTGAACCTTTTCTAGCATTTCAATTTTTATATGCATACATATATAACATAGTACTATATATGCTTATTTTTATTTATAAAAGATTTATATATTGAAGTGTATTTCATTTATTATATTATACATATATATATATATTTATACATAATGTAATATGTTAAATATAATAGTAAAGAATAAGAGAGAGAATAAAAAAAAAAAAAAAAAAAAAAAAAATTAATAAATAAATAAATTAGAAGTAAAATAAAGAAATTACCAAAAAAAAAAAAAAAAAAAACTATTAATAATGTTATTTTCTTTCTTTATAATAATTTCTTTAATTACTCATATATTACGTATATAATTTTATGTATATTTTTAATGTTTTCTTATATATTATAATGTTTTATATATTGTGTGTAACCATTATTTATTATATTTTTATATATATAATAACATAAATTGCTCAAAAAAAAAAAAAAAAAAAAAAAAAAAAAAAAAAAGTAGATTTATCTAATTTAAATAAATATATGTATGTATGTATTATATATAATAAATAAATATATATATATATAATATATAATTATCTATTAATGTTTAATAATATATATTATTTATGTAAACTTTTAATATTTATTATTTTTTTAATATTTTTAAAAAATGTTTATTTTAAATAAAAAAAAAAAAAAAAAATATAAATTATATTTCTAACATATATAATAATTTCCCAAGTGTTTTAAATAAAACTACGTATTATTTTAATATATATTTTTTTTAAGATCCAAAACTTTTTTTTTTTTTTTTTTTTTTTAACATCTAGAAATTTAGATTTTTAATATTTTTAAAATTTGTGTTTTTTTAACATCTGAATTTTTATTTTTTATACGACCTTACATATAAAGATATATATAATAATAATATTAATATTGTATGAACAATTCTTTTAACCTTTAAATGTAATTTTTTTTACAAAAAATTATATATATGTTAAATATATATATATATAATTTTTGAAGAACACCTTTTTTAACTAATTTTTTTTTATTTTTATTCGTATATATAATAATATGCTGACATAAATTGTATATATTTCTATATATATATATATAAATATATATATATGTGTATATATAATTTTATCTTTGTTTATATATATATTATAAGGAGTACATTACTTATAGATATATTATATTTATGCATAAATAGAAAATAATATTTGAGTATATAATAAACTATATGTTTATATAAATAAATACATTAAAAAAATATATATATATATGTATATTTAATAATCTACAAAAAAAGAGAAAAGAAAAAAAACAAGAAACTAATAAACAAGTAAAAGATAGTTATGATTTAATAAATATATATAATACGTGGAGTGCATAGAATATTTTATTATATTTTTTTAATATATATATATATATATAATATACATATGTAAGAAAGAAAAAAGAAAAAATATATAGGTTCTATGTTATATATACATATATATAATATGTTAATCTAAATGTTATGTTTTATATTACATATAAAATATATTTGTATTTTTTTTTTTTTTTTTTTTTTTTTTTTTTTTTTTTGGTTTATATTTTTGTATGCATATATATAATATTATATTTAATTTTTTTTTTTTAAATACAGTACTATAATATATATTTAAACAATTTATATGACTAAAAAAATAAAAGCTTATATATATATATGTATATAATATATTCATTTTATGTGTGTGAAATATGTTAAATATATATTATAACACACGTGTAATGAATATATTATATTTATATATATATAAGTTTTTATGTATATTTTTACCCATAAATATATATATTTTTAATTAAATAAAATAATATACATATATATATATATATATATATATATATGTGTATATACATATTTATGCCTTAAATAAGTATACCCCCATTTTTTTAATATGGTGTGAATATTTTACCTTTATACGCTTGTATATGTATATATACGTATATATACATATAGAAATATATGTATTTATTATATCATATTAAATGCATATATACATAATAGATGTTTCAACTGATTTGGTTATTACTAGATAAATAAATATATATATATATATATATATATATAATATTATTTTTTACATTAATTATCTATATTAGTTAAACGAAATATTATATTATGCTACGTAGATATTTATTACTTATATATGAATTTATATATTTTTAATAAAGATTAATTTCTTATATATATATATATATATTATATACATTTTAAAATATTTGCATCTTTCTTTTTTTTTCTTTTTTTTTTGTTTTATATTTTAAATAATCTTTTGAACATTATTATATAATACGAGAAAGAAGAAAAATAAAAACATAAAAAAGTGTTAAAACGAATATTTTCCTTCTTTGTTTTTTTTAAATATAATTTATTCATTTATATATTATTTTTTTATATATGTTTGTTTATTTTTAATACACATATTATATGTAATAGTAAAAAATATTAAATAGATTATGTTTATGTATGTGTATGCATGCATAAATAATTATATGTAAAATTACATAGGATTAAATATATATGTTGTAGAATATTTACCATTATATAAGATGTGTATTTTGTTATTTTAATGAGTAAAAATAAAAAGAGATAAGGAAAAAAAAAAAAAAAAAAAATCTATATTAATATATATATTTTATTACGTAATAATAATTATATATTAATTATTTTTTTTTTTTTTTTTTTTTTTTTTTTTTTTTTTTTTTTTGTTGTTGTTGCTGTTGTTGTTATACAGTTATTTATGTATAATAAACAAATTTTTAATAATACCTTGTAATTATATATATGTATATCATTTTAATAGAATTTTATATGTTACATAGTTTTTTTAATATTTATATATCCTTGTTATTATTTTAAAATAAAGACCTATACATATAATATATATCCATATACATTCTGTGTAACATACTTCTTTTTTATTTTATAATTATATGAGTTATTACTATATAACATTTTGTTAATATTAGTATTATGAGAATATACATATATTTTTTTATGTTTCTATACATATAAATAGATTTTGTACATTTTTTTTTTTTTTTTTTTATAGTATATATATAAAAAGGTTAATATACATATTATAATAATAGAAAAAAAAAAATATTATATTACATAAATATACATTTAATATATTAATCTATATAAATAAAAAATTTTAAATAGTATGTATCTATGAAATATATATTTATTTGTGCTTATATATTTTACCTTTTTATATTTATTTTAATATTATATTATTTCCATAACATGTATGTGTATTATTTATATAGTTCACTTCTTTTACATATAAAAAAAAATTATCCAAAAACAAAAAAAAAAAAAAAAAACATAAAATTTTTAAATATTATAAACATATATTTACTTGTATACATTGAGTTCTATTTTTTTTTTTAAATAATCGTTTTATTTTTAATTTTACTTTTATTAATATTTTTTACTTATTTTACAATTTTTGTTTACATGTTGTATATATAAAGTTGGAGAATAATATATATATATATATATATTTATATTATTTTGTTAGTTTATATAAATATATTTGATCATTTTCATTAAATATTGAATATATTTATTGATAAATAAATCAAGAATAGACAATTTTTCATATATATATATATATATATATGTTGAATATATTGGTTTTTATTTATTTATTTATTTATTTATTTTATTTTATTTTTTTCTTTATTTATTGTCATAATTTTTATTCATTATTATTTATTTTGTTGTTAGCTATTTATAAATGTGTCTTAATTTGTACATTTATATATATATATATTTCCTGGGTTCTGTTTTTTTTTTTTTTTTTTTTTTAAACATATGATTATAAGACATGTTGTTGTTTTATTTTCATATACTTATAAATAAAGGAATATTAAAAAATAAGAAATAATATAATGTAGAACACATATGTAGTGTTTATATATTCCTGTCTATATAAATTTATATATATATATATATATATTTTATTTACTATGCTTATATACATTTTAATATATTTTTGAATAATTTTTATAATATGATAAATAGAAAATTTGTTATTCTACCATTTAAAATATATGTGTTATATATTTTTTTTTTTTTTTTTTTTTTTTTTTTTTTTATATTATTTTATTTAAATCCTGGCCTTATTTTATTTGTTCTTTTTTTTTATTTTTTATATTTAGTATTCACATTTTAATTTATAATAATAATATATATATATAATGTTCTTAAAATAAAAATGACATAGCTTATATTTTAACCAATTAATTTTACATTTGTATGGAAGTGTTGTATATAATATTTATAGATTTTTTTTTTCTTTTACATTAACATTTCCTAATTTTTTTTTTTTTTTTGTTTCATTTTCTTTTTATGTGAGTTTATATATAGTTGTAAAATTTATGTGACATTTTTATCCATATATATATATATATATATTTAGCTTGTTGGTGTTTGAAGATATTTTACAATACTAATGAATTTTAGTAAGTAAAACAAAGAAACCAAAAATATATATAAAAAATTAATTATTTAAAAAAACAAAAAACCAGAAAAAATATTTTTTTTTAACAAAAGACAAAAAAAAAAAAAAAATATATATATATATAGAATAAATAATGTATATTTTTTTAGAGGCAGACTTAACAGCTAATATAATTTAAAAAAAAAAAAAAAAAAAAAAAAAAATAAAGTATAGATTTATTATATATATATATATATATATATATATAATTTTAGTAATATATAGTTGTATTAAATTTTTTGTTTTTTGTAAAAATGGATGGAAATTATAAAGATGAGGATGCGAAAATAGGGAATTTAGAAAATTATGGTGGAAATAATTTTTTATTAAATAAAATGAATAATATGGATAGTAAAACTAGAACAGTTAATAATGAAATGAAAAATAAGGATGAAGGAAAATTATGTTATGAAAGTTCTAATTTTTCTAATATAATGTATAATAATTATAGAAATATAAACAATGATTTAATAAAAAGTTCTGATAAATTTAATAAGTATGTTAATTTAAATTATAATAATATATTTCATAATAAAAGTGCTGACAACCATAGTATTAATCAAAATTATCAAGTGAATATTAATAATATCAATATAAATAAAAATATGAATAATATTTATAATAATGAATATATATATAATAAAAAGGGTGTTATGAAAAATGATATTATATGTAATAATAATCGGGTAAATAATTGTTATGCTGGATTATATCCTATTGTGAATAATTATAAAGAAGGGGAACGTATTGTGAATTATTCAAATGTACCAGAATATTCTGAACAATATAAAGTGAATAATAATTTTAGTATTGATTCTACTTCATTTTCTGAAAATAATAATTCTTTTAAATGTTCTAGTAATAGTAAAAATAAGAATTCAAATACCAACTTTTTAAATTCAGAGGAAAATAAAACTAACCAAAATAATGCTAATAATACAATGAGTAATGTATTTAATGTGAAACCACATGGTAATTTAAAAGATAAAGTTGATATACATAATGAAAATTATAATAATGAAGAAAATACATCGAGTAATTCTACTGTTCCAACTAGCGAGAATTCATCTAATATTTTTACTACTGATCATCATGTTAATAACAATGAGATGAATATTAATGATGGTGATCTTCTTCTTAGAAATGTGAGTAATGAAAATACGAATGACGTAGTAAAAAAAGGAAAGAAAAAAGAGATTAAGAATGATAATACAAATATCAACAGAGAATGTAATGATAAGGATATTAATAATGTGATGAATAGTAATGAAATTAATCAGGATATTACTTTAGAAACAAGTAGCAATGAGAAAGGAAACAATAGTGCTAAGAAAAATAAGAAAAAGAATAAAAAGAAAAAAAATATTAATAAAAAAGATAACAATGATAATAATGATAATGATGATAATATTAATAATATTGATAATATTGATAATAATAGTAATAAGAATAATATTATTAATAATAAATGCAAGGAAAAGCAAAATAATATGACGAAGAATCCCAATTCTGTAAATAATGCATGCACAAATTTTTGTAGTAGTAATATATACGATGTTAATAATGTAGGACAAAATAATTTAATAAATGAAAAATATGGTACAGATAACAAACTTTTTAATAGTACTTTTTTAAATCATGCTCACAGTAAAAATAGTTATAATAATAAGGACACGTTTAATATGAATGAAAGAAATAATGTTTTAAATTCTAAGAAAGAAAATAATATTGGAAAGGTAACTAATCGTAATAATGAATATATAAATAAAAATCCTAAGAATTGTTCGTTATATAAAAATCAGGAAATAAATTATAATGATAATAATATAAAAGATTATGTAAACACATTGGATTATAAAAAGAATGATTTTAATATATCATCATATATGAACAATATTAATATTAGTAATAATAGTATTAATGAAATGAAAAAAGGTTGTTCAATTATTGATAATAATAACATAGGTAGAAATAATATTGTAAGAAATGAAAACGAAGATAACTATAAAAATTCTAAGAATATAAATGTATTACCAAATAATTTTCATGATCATCATAAAATTTTAATGAAAGACGAAAAAAATATATCTGACAATGTAAATAGAAATAATTGTGATTATGATATTCAATCCAACATTTTAATGGACACAAATATGCTTAATATACAAAAAACGTTAGATTTTACTATTCCAAAAAATTTGAGTGACAACATAAAATCATGCCCAAGTAATATTTCTAATATGAAGAATGATTGGTTTAATAGTAATAATAAATCCGAAGAAATGAATTCAAATGATTATACTTTTAATAATAATTATAAGGGTAATTTGAATTTATCTCGTACTCACGAAAAAGGAAATGCTCATGATATGAAGAATATTAATATACCATTAGAAATATATAATATGAAAAATAATATTAATACGAAACAAAATAATATTGAAATAACTAATGATTATAATTATTATGTGAATAACAATATGAAGAGAAATGTAAGTAATAAAAATACACACATAAAAAATAGTGGTTTGGAAAATATTATGCCACATGTATCTTATAAAAATAATGATAATCATTATCTTCAAATGAATAATCAAGGAAATAATTTTATAACTTCTACTAATAATAAATCATATAACAATTTTGTTTCCAATAATAATAATTCTATGGTATATCATCCTGTTGATTTAAATTTTTTAAATAATAGTAATTCTTTGAAAAATAATTTAAGTCATTTTATTAACATGAATGCAACTCGTAATCCAACACATAAGAATAATAATGAGAAAGAAAAAAATTATTTAATGAAAGATAGTTATAACCATTTTCAGGGTACTAATGAAAATAATAATGAAGAACACATGAGGATAAATAAATGTATGGATAAAGAAATTTTATTTGCTGGTCAAAATATGAGAGAAAAAAATACAATGCTTGAAGAAAATAGTATGATTATAACTAACTCTGATAAAAGAGGATTAAAGAAATATATGAATCATGTGAATGATTTAACTTGTAATAATCTTATGGATAATAATTATATTGCTGAAAATAATCATATGAATTATAAGGATAATTCCAATGCCTATATTTCTTCAAATAAAGATATGTTATATACAAAGGAGGATGAAATGTCAAAAAATATACTTTATAAAAAAGAAATATATGATACTATCCAAAAGGGTCATTATTTTAATGATAAAACAAAAGAAACTGATCAGTTGATAAATTATGGTGATAATATATATACAAATGATGTTAATAATAATGATGGTGGAACAACGACTACTACAGATAATGCTAGCGAAAAGAATGTTATAAATCATAGTAATATATATGAATCTAATTTGAATATTGAAAATAGTGTTAACACAAAGGGTAATAGTAACACAAAGGGTAATAGTAACATAAAGAGTAATAGTAATACAAAAAGTAATAGCAACACAAAAAGTAGTAGCAACACAAAAAGTAGTAGCAACACAAAAAGTAGTAGCAACACAAAAAATAATAACAACACAAAAAGTAATAGCAACACAAAAAATAATAACAACACAAAGAGTAATAGCAACACAAAAATTGCTAATAATAATAATAATAGTAATAGTAAGAATAAGAACAAAAATAAGGATAAACATAACAAAAATAATAATGAGGAAAATAAAGCGAATTCAAAACTCCCAAACAGTAATAATACATTCACTGAAAACACTGAAGGAAGTAACATCAATGATAATAATAATAATCTAATAAACAAAAGCGAAAAAGGTTCAAACAAAAAAAAACAAAATAAGAATGAACAAGCCAAATTGAACAACAATAATAATAAAAAGAATGTAAAAGAAGAAGATAAGATTACAAATAAGTCTAATAATGTGAACCCTATTAGTTGTGATATTAATTGTAGAAAGAATGATGAAAAATATGTAAATGGTTCTAATGGTCTTGAGAATTCAAATGTATTTGAAAATTTCAATGAATTTGATTATAATGAAAATCTAAACAAAATGGTTAATAATGTGGTTCATGAAGATTATAACGTTAATGATTTTAAAGATAATGCTGTTGAATTTAAAAGAGATATATATACACAAAATTGTAATACAGAACCATTAAATTTGTATGATATAAAATTTGGTAATAATAATTATGAAAATGAAATATTATCTAATGAAGGAGCTTCCAAAAATAAAAAATTTATAAAATTTCCATCGTGTAATTTGTTTAACAATAAATTGAATGATTTTATAAATAATTCATTTGGTGATAATAATATATTTCCAGTTAAGGAATATAACACATTTGTTAATTATTCACAAGCGTTTAATAATAAGAAAAATGAAAATAAATATTTTGCAAATTTTGATAATTCTAATGATTTCAATGTTTCTTGGAATGATGAATTAAATAAAAATGTGAATAAGAATATAAATACACATAAAAATAAAACGTTTGATAACGAGCAAGTTTTCAAACCTACAAAGAATAACATAAATAATATTAATATTAATAATAATATTAATAATATAAATAATAACAATAGTAATAATAATGATGAAAGAAATACCACACATAATAATATTAACATGAATCTTAATAAGAATATTAAAAAATCACATAGTTTTAATAATGACAAAAGAGATGAGTTCTATTTGCAGATGGAAAATAATATGTTAGATGAAAATGAAGAAGATTTAAATTTACTTAGTTCAGGGGAAAGAGAAAATAGAATGAATAATTTAATTTTAAATTATAATATTAAGAATAATTTAAAAAATGATTATATTTTAGGAAGTCAAGAATATATAAATGATTTGAAAAATGAATTTCCTACACATTCGAATAGTAGATTTAGAATTTTTAAGGCTAACGATGAAAGTGTTCAAAATGTACAAAATGGACAAAATGGACAAAATGGACAAAATGGACAAAATGGACAAAATGTACAAAATGGACAAAATGGACAAAATGGACAAAATGTACATAATTTACAAAATGTACATAATTTACAAAATCTACATAATTTACAAAATCTACAAAATGTTCAGTACCCATCTGGAAATACTGATACTATACATAGTATCATGTATAGTAATGAAAAAGGAGTATTTAATGCTGATGACGAATATAATGTTTATGAGAGCATGGAAAAGATTGAATCATATATTGGAAATTTAAAAAGGCTTGAGAATGAAAAAACTATTTATGGTATGAATAACACGAACATGAATACGAATGATGATTTTAAGACTTATGGCATGGACAGTAGGAATTTTATGGATAATAATATGAATGATTTAAATAATTTGATGAAGAATGGTTTAGAACATAATAGAATGACTGAACAAGAAAATATATACAACAGTAATAACATTAATGGTACTGAGAATAATATGGATATGATGTTAAATAATGATAATGAAGATTTGGTAGGGTATTCAAATAGATTTAGTGGTGAAAATAATACAAATGAGAAAATAACTGAATTACAAAATATTATTAATAGCTTGAAATTTAAAAATAAACAATTAGAAAAAGAATTAAATGATGTAAAAAATATGCATTTAAAAAAGAAACAATCTATGATATTAAATAGTTTAGGTAGTAAAAATGAAGATATAAATACATATTCTTCTTGTAAAGATGATATGAACAATTCTGATGGTGATGAAGAAAGTGTTGATAATTCGAATAAGTATGTACAAAATATTTTAAATGATAAAGAAAAGTATAATTATGATACAAAAATATCTATACAAAAGTTTCATTTAGCATATACAAATAATTCAATAGGAAAATTAAAAATAGCAGCACAAAGAGATATAAGTGGTTCCTTTATGGGTCCAAAAGGAATACATGTAAAAACTATAAAATCATCATTACATATATCAGTATATAAAAGTGCCAAAGATGTATGGTTTCCAGGTTTTGCTGATAGTCATGTATTTTTATTAAAAGGTAATATATTTGGTATCTTAAGAGCATGCCAATTATTATATCATTATGTAAAATCTAAAATGTCATCATCAAAATGCTGTATATATTTAGTTGCTCCTTTTGAATGTGTGCAAAAATTATTAGCTGATGGATGCAAAAGAATGGCTATTATTAAAGAGGAATGTGGAGCTGATGTACGCTTAGGAAATTTATATGTACAAGTACATGAAGGATTCACAGAAAGGTTAATGGAAATAAGAGGAAATGAAGTTAGTGTTGATTGTGCATTAGAGAAATTAGTTATTTTTATGCAATCCTGTTTTTCCGTGCAATCGTATGATTACGAAATGTTAAAATATCCTTGCCGTTCCGTCTTGAACTTGCAGTGATAATGACAAAAACCAAAAAAAAACAAAAAAACCAAAAAAAACATAAAAAATAAAAATAAAAATATGATAAACAAAACAGCAAAAAGGATTAAAATAAAGTAGACAAAATAAAAAATAAAAAAAAACATCAAAAAATGTGAAAAAAAAAAAAAAAAATCCATATTGTATATTAAATTTTTTTCGAACATTCCTATAACATTTTTTATAGAGAATAACGTGGTTATGTATGTACATTTAGAACTTATTAAAACATTCTGTAGTAATTTATATATATATATATATATATATATATATATATATATATATATATTTCTGTATTTTTATAATATCCTTATTTTTCGTAAGCTCCCTTTAAATATGTATGAATATATTTGGAAGTGAAGGAAATGTGGGAAGAGAAAAAAGTAAAAAAGAAAAAAAGTGAGGTGGGGGAAAAACTAATAAAAATAAAAATAAAAATAAAAATAAAAATAAAAAGATATATAGTTCAATTATTATTTTTTTTGTTTTAAAATTCTATAATTTTCCATTGACATATTATATCCTTATATATATATATAATATATATATATATATATATATGTATATTTTATAAGACAATATATATTTTTATCTTTGATATTTTTTTTTTTTTTTTTTTTTCTCCCATAATATAAAAGGAGGAGAAATAGATATTTTATTTGTTTTATTCTTTTTATATATATTAATTTTTGTCATTGTTATTTTTTTTTATTTTTGTTATTTATTTGTTATATATTTTATAGATTATATTTTTCTGTTTTATTATTCATATATTTTATAATATTTATTTATTTTTATTTGTAAATAGATTAAATAAATAATTTTATTGTTGAATTTTTTTTTGATTTATACATTATTTTGAATTTTATTTATTTTTAAAACTTTTTGTTTTATTTTTATTTTATATTATCATTTTGTTTTTTTTTATTTTATTTTATTTTATTTTTTTTTTTTTGGCGAAAATATTTAAATATGTTTATTATTTTCAAAATGAAAATGACTTCATATGTTAATTATTAATAATATACACATATTATATATATATATATATATATATATATTAATGTGTTGTATTATTTTTGTTTTTTTCATATAATAAGATTTCTTATAATACTCTATAATTTCATAAAAATAAAAAGGTATATTAAATTATCACATAATATGTTACATTTTCATTTCTGTTAATCCACTTTTTAATTAAATGGAAATTTTATTTTATTATGTACGCCTACTAGTCATATTCTAAAAAATGTTGAAAAAAAAAAAAAAAAAAAAAAAAACGTAATATTAATAAACTATTAGAAAATAAAAAGAATGAAATTCTTATATTGTTATTTTGTTTCATTATATTCATTTTTTGTTCTATATTTTGTTCTATATTGTTCCATTTTTTTTATTTTATGATAAAGCTGAGCCATCAATAGATTATTTCTTAATCTTTATGTGGACAACAAAAAATTATACAAATTTAACAGATTTTATGTGTACGCATATGGTCTATCCTTTTGGTTTTTTTTTTTTTTTTTTTTTTTTTTTTTTTTTTCTTATTAATATATTTAATCTTTTAGTGGAAAATAATTTTTTCTAATATTTGAAAAAATGCAAATTAAAATAATATGTTATAATATAATAAAATAAATGTCATGTGTACATACAACCTTTTTAACGTTTTCATAAATATATATTTTTTATGTATAGAATAATATTTTAAATATATATTATATAATGATTTCCATAATTGTCATTTAATTTGCTTATATGTATTTTGTTGTTTTCTTTTCATTTTTTAATATATGACAGATTAAGAGAAAAATTGTTGTGGAGAAAATTTTAAAAGGGGAAAGAGAAAAAAAAAAAATAATAATAAAATAAATAATAAAATAAATAAATAATAAAATAAATAAATAAATAAATAAATAAATAATAAAATAAATAAATAACGATTAAGTAATTGAAATGAATAGAATTATTACACATACTTAACAGGAAGTAGTTGTAAATAATTGTTCCTATAGATCTTTTAAGAAAGTTTTATTTTTTCTTTCTTTTTTTTTAATTTTTAATACATATACTAATTGATATATATATATATATATATGTATATATTTATATATTTTTAATATTAGAGTAATTCTTAATTTATTTAATTTTTTTTAAAAATGTACAACCAAATTTTATACTATTTTTATGACTTAGAATTAAATTTAAAGGAAAATTTTTTTTTTATAAATATTTATATGTTATTCCTTGTTTAATGAATTTTCTTTCTTTCTTTCTTTTTTTTTTTTTTTTTTTTGTTTACCATTTTTTAAAATATTTTTGTATGTCATATTTTATTTATTTATTTTATTTTATTTTATTTGGTATATTTCTAAATATAATTAATGCTATTATGAATGCACACATTTTAAATGAATATATAAATAAAAAAAAAAATACAATCAAGTAACCACAGTACGTATGATAAGAAATGGTTACAATAAACTTATAAATGCATATATTTTTTAAATAAATCCACATAAATATATATATATATATATAATATACCCTTGTAAATAATACTTTATTGTAAATAATATATATTTCTAAATAATACACACTTATATATTAAAATATATTTATTTATTAAATACCTTATAAATATATTTACATATATATATTTGTAAATGAATTAATTTTTTAAATAGCTACAAATTGTATTGGTTGTGTTTCTTATTATTTTTGACCTTTAGACTTAATAAGTTTTCATTTATTGGTCTATTTTGTTTCATACTTTTTTATTAAAAAGAAAATTTTTTTCTCTTTTTATATGTTGTCCATGTTTGTACTATATAATAATAAAAAATATGATTTATTATTTTTATTAATATTATAATTTTCTTTTTTTTTTTTGTGTAATATATCAAATAAATAAATAAATATATATATATATATATATATATATATTATAAATGAATATTTTTTTTTTTTTTTTTTTTTTTTTTTGTTCTATAAGTAGAATTGATAGAATTACATTTAGAACATGAAAAATTTAAAGCTGTATCGCTGTAAAATATTGACAGACATATATGTCCAGAATAAAGAACTCGAAGAATATTTGAATATACTATATTATTTAGATCATTCAAATAAAGATTTTATAGAGAATTTAAAAATTTTTATTTTTGATGAGTTTTATAATATTCAAGATGATAGTGAAAAAGAAGGAGAAGAAATAAATTCAAATGATAATTGTGTAAATGATAAAGAGGTTGAAATATATAGTACTTCTGAAGAAAAGAAATTGTTGAATAATAAAATTTTAGAATATAAAAAATCTTTTGAAAATAAAATGATTTATAATAAAGTAAATAATGAGATGAGATATTATGAAATATTTATTTTTTATAATAATAAATTCCATGAGGATATAATTTATAATAGTATAGGTCTAGAAATAAGCGAGTGTGCATATAATATGAATATCATGGAGCATTCAAAGGAAATATTAATATTATCATCAGATGATGATTATAAAAATGTAGAAGATATAAAATCTGTAGATAAGGAGAAATTTACAAATGATGAAAAATTTATGAATAATATGTATATTATAGATGATAAAAAAGCTCAAAATAATATGAATATATATTATCCTTATAATAACAAAACAGAAAATAAAAAAATAAAGAAAATATTATCGTCTCTACAAATAAATGATATAAATAATTTTTCTGGTACGTTATTAAAATTTCCTCTAAGGATAAATGTTGGAAAAATGCATATGTGTGATAAAATAATAATGGCTACGATTGATTGTATGTTATTTATGAATAATATAAAAAATATTGATATTGAAATGAATGATTCATGTATATATAATTTTGAGAAGACAAAAAAGTTTATAAACATATCACCATCATTTTATTCGGAGGAAGAAAATATAGATTTGTATAAAGATATTAGTTATATATCAGTTGAATATACGAATGAAAAGTTATGCACTGAATATATATTATATAATAAAAATTTAAATAATAACAATAATAAAAGTGATAATGATTTTTCTAAAAATGATGAAATAATATTTATCTATACAACATCAGATATGTATGAAATACAAAAGTATTATGATAAGAAAAAAGAAAATATAGAATTTATTCATCTTTTTAATAATAATATATTTTTTATAAAATGCATGGATACTCTTCCTATATATATAAAAAGTTATGATAGCAATAAAATTGATAAGATAAAAAATAATTTATTTTGTTCAAATGATATATCACAATTAATATGTAATGAATATATAGTATTCCTCCTGTTATTACGTGAGTTGAATAAATTTAACAATGCATATGATTATTCTTCTTATTTTCCTCCATTATATATATTAGAGCCTTCCAAATTTGACATAATATCTTATTTATTATATGACAAATTATTTGACGACAAAAAAAGATTAAAATTATTTTTTAATAAATATAATATGCAGTGGTTAGATTTTAATGAGTGTCTATTTTTGTCAAGTGAGTTAAAATGTTTAATTGATGACAATACATTATATGATATTATGAAATATTCAGATGTAAAAAATATACTTTATTTTGATGATAAATTGAAACATGCCTTATATTATTACTTGAATGAGTTATGTAAGGAAAAAAAAAATTATGAGCGTATTATAAAAATAGTAGGCAACAGCTTGATATACATTGATGACATTCCTGCTAATTTGTTGAGTATATGTAAAAATTATAATGAAGAAGAAAAATTAAGAGATAATATTACTAAGAAAGTTACAAGTAATAATAGTAATAATAATAATAATAGTAATAGTAATAATAATAATATTATTAATAATAGTAGTTATAATCCTTTCATCAGCACTAACGACAACTATGATAGTTGTGTAAATGGTATATCTCTTAAAAATGAGAACAGATTTTTTTTGGATATAATTGTAGATAATTTGAAATATATGAAATATGAAAAATGTTTAAATATATTATGTCATATGTTACAATTAAATGATGAATGTATTGATAATTGTGTAAGGAATTATTATTGTATTCCAAATGAAATGAAAAAATTAAAAAAAATTGATGAACTGGTTTATCCAATAGATGAAGTTTATTACGATAAATTCAATCAAGAAAAGTACTCTATAAATATTGAAGAAAATAAAATGAATGATAATTTTAAATATGAAAAAAAACAAATGAGTGATTTTATTGATAAGGAAAATTTAATATCATTAGATTTTATGAATCTTATAGGAAAACAAAAATTAAATAAATTAAAAGTTTGGGGTTTAAAAATTATTGAAGAAGATTATAAATTTAACGACAATATAAATGATATATTATATGATTTGAATAAATTATATTTTAGTACAAATATATATGAAAATAAATTGAAAATATTAAATAAAATTATATCAAGAATTGAAAAAAATATACATTATTTGAAAGATTCCTATATATTAGAAAAATTAAAGGACACATTTTTTTTACCTGTGTATAGAAATAAAACAATGAATATAGATAGTCAAGTAAATAAGAAGACAATAAAAGATAATGTAACAAATATGATAGGATGTGAAAAGGGTTTATGTGATGATAAAATGATAATAAAAATAGATGGTTATCATATAATAAATGATGATATAACAAAGGATGATGATATAAAAAATAATGATATAGCAAATGATGATGTAACAAATGATGATGTAACAAATGATGATATACCAAATGGTGATATAATAAATGATGATATAACAAATGGTGATATAAAAAAAAATAATATATTAAACAATGATACTAATAATTATAATGGTAATAATGATATATATGAAGATAGTGAATATAATTACTCCCATAATAATAATAATATAAAAAATCTTGTACAGATATCACCAACATTTAGTAATAAATCTATAATAAATAATAATAGTAATATAAGAAACTATTATATTGAATCGTCTTCTTCCTTATTAAATAATAAAAATAAAAAAAATGGTTACAATAATTTTATTAAAATTGCTGATTCGTATGATAAGAAATATTATAACTTATTATTTTTAATAAAAATATGTTATAGCACAGAAAATATAATTATGTCTTCAGAACTGTGTGAGCTTTTAGATATATATAAAAAACCATCAATAAAAGATATATTATCTCATATGAATTTATTAACAAGAAATTTTAAAAATAATTATATGCAAAATATGTTTAAGGTATATGATTGTATATATGAATATTTTGAAAATTATATTGTAGAAAATATATTGAATGGAAATAATTCAACCATTTTTAAAAATAAAAAAGACTCCCCAAAGAATAATATTAATAGTTATAATAATAATAGTCATAATAATAATAGTTATAATATTAATAGTCATAATAATAATAGTCATAATAATAATAGTCATAATAACAATAGTCATAATAATAATAGTCATAATAATAATAGTCATAATAATAATAGTTATAATATTAATAGTCATAATAATAATAGTCAGGGACATAATACCATACTGTCAAATTCATCCAATGAAATTTATATAGAACAATTACATATAGAGGAGCATGAAAAACTTATACACTTTTTACAAAATAATAATTATTTATATATTAAAAATAAACTATGGAACCCTAAAGATGTATATTATCATTTAAAAAATGTATCCTTTAATATTTTTCTTTGTGATCTACCAAAATTATATAGAATCAAATACCCAAATATGTTGAAATTAAGTGGTATACAATGTAAATTATTTCATTCCAAAATAATCTCTATTTTGAATAAAATAAAAAATAAAATAGAAATGAAATATAAGAAAATGGTTGAATGTAATAAGCTTAATAAAAAAACTAACAAATTATGTAAGAAACAGTTGAATAATAGTGATCGTAATTCTATAACACATAATCAATATGTAAATGAAAAAAAGGACGACGTATTATTACAGCTAACTGGGCTTTTAAGAATGTCATATATGAATACAATAAATTTAATTGATATTTCTATATGTGATAATATTAATGATACAGAATCTATGAACAAAGACGAATTATATTATAATGAAGAGAATAATATTTCTAGTGGAAATAAAAAAGATAATATGAGTATAGAAAAAGGGAAATTAACATGTAAATGTTTTGATAATATATATTTACCAAATAATAAATATTTTTTAATAAAAAAGCAACAATGTGTATATATTAAAAAGGCTATATCTCACAATAATAATAATAATAATAAAAATAGTAATAATAGTAATAATAGTAATAATAGTAATTGTGTAAGAAATGATTATTATGTTATACATAAAGATATAAAGGAATGTATTATTCATTTGTTAGATATATCAAAAGCTCAAAAAGAAAATAAGGAAAATACAGAAGGTAATGATATTAAGGATAGTAAAGAAAATATTAACTATCAACCAAATACCAAATACAATATTAATAATAATAATAATAATAAATTTATTAATAATTTAAATAATAAAAAAAATGCTAAAATTATTAAGAATAAAATTGAGATTTTTAAAAAGAATCAAGAATTATCTTTTAAAAAAATCAATCCATATAACTTAAAATCGCCAATAGAGAAGATTAAAAGTGAAGCATTAAACAAGGTCAACCCATTGACTTATAATATCAATAAAAAAAAAAATAAGGACACAGATCCTAGTTTAATACGTTATATTGAGAAAAAAAAAGAAACATCAGAAATTAAAAAAAAGAAAATTCCTCTACCAATAAAAAAAAATGACAAATTAAATTTATCATCTATACAGAGTTGTAAAAATGATATTATAAAAAACAAAAATAGAATTAATGATTGTAATGGAGATATAAATAATGAAGCATGTTCCATATCTGAAAAAAGGATAAGAAAAATAATACATTCTAATCCGAATATTAGTAGTGATAAAAAAATCGAAAAACAAAGAAACGAATTAAGCGAAACAAGATTATTTAAGGATATAAAAAATTTAATTTATTTTTTAGATGATATAGGTTGTTTTGATATAAAATTTATTTTGGATAAGAGAATTTTTAATAATACGTATGAGGATATACCAAAAAAGTTTTTAAAAAGATCATGTCTACATTTATATATAAAATTTAAGAAAGAAATATATACAAATCTGTTAATTAATAAAAATGAAATGAATAAATATATAGATATATATAACATTTCAACAATGAACACATATACATGTGATGAAAGTGGTATAGCAGAATCTTTAAAATCTTGTAATGATTTAATTTGTTTATATCTATTCAAACATTTTTCTTATATGTTAGATTATTTGTTACTATTAAATGGAAATAATATATCAGAATGGTATAAGCTCAAGAAAGAAGAATATAAAAATGATAATTTAAATGAAAATAATTTTATATCTATTTCGAATGAAAACGATACAAATCAAGAGGATATACAATCTAATAGTAACCATTATACTTCAACTGAGGAAAATCAAACATATAAACAAGTAGATAAAAAAAATACATATCAAAATATGGATAGTAAGAAACAAGATTGTGAAGAGAAATATATTATATATAAAAGAAAAAATGTATCTTTAAATGAAAAAGATAAAGTATTGATGAAAAATATTTTACTTTATGATCGTTTTGATAATATTGGTAGGGTTAGAAAATCGACA
Source organism: Plasmodium sp. gorilla clade G2 (assembly GCF_900097015.1). Taxonomy (NCBI): domain Eukaryota; phylum Apicomplexa; class Aconoidasida; order Haemosporida; family Plasmodiidae; genus Plasmodium; species Plasmodium adleri (nom. inval.). The sequence continues at coordinate 2,254,462 of NC_041705.1, forward strand.
CTTAATTTATCTTGTATAAAAAAAAGAAAAAATAATATACTTGTTAAGGAAAGAAATCAAAATAGAGAAAAAAGAAAGGAAGTAATAAAAATGAAAATATTGGATGATAATATTATAGAAATGAATCAAAGTCCAAATATAAAAGAAAATGAAAAAATGAATGAAAGTGAGAATATGAATTCAAATGATGAAGAAATATATGATATTTCCAATTTAGAAAAAAAAAAAATAAATGAGGAAGAAGAAGAAAATAATGATGAAAAAATCATATGCATACGTATGTATAATAAAAACAAAATACCTTTATTAAAACTTGTAGAAAAAGCATTTTTGGAGTGTAAAAAATTTAATGAGAACTTTCTAATTTTTTCAAAAAATATTATAAAAATAGATTTTATAAAAATATTTGAAAAGGATGAACGTGCAGAAATAATAACCAATTTAGGAATAAGTATGTCTGAAAATCATTTTTATTTAAGAGAAAAATTTTATAACTCAATTAAAAATTTATATCCAGACAATTTAAATAACATAGGAGATAAGCTAAATGTCTACAATAATAATATTAATATTAATAGTAATAATATTATAAATAGCAATAGTAGTAATAATATTAATGAGAATTATAATAACCATACTATAAATACGAAAGAACAAAAATTAGAAATATTTTTACAATGTCAAATATATAATGGTAATAAATCAAGTAGATGGATTATAGGATTATTAGAAAATACTTGTATTTCTATATGTTTTGAACATTATCAGATATTTAGAAAATATTATTTATTTCATAATTTAAATATTATATCAAATATAGAGAGCTTACCTATGCATATTAAAATAAACGTTTTCAATAATACTTTTTCTAATTTGAAAAAAACATTTAGAGATGATGAAAATGTGTCATGTATAGTTAAGAATGTTTCCATTTTATATATCCATTTTCTGAAGTTAGCTTATCGAAATACAGTAAAAAAAATATTAAAACATGATACAAGTAAAATATTATATAAACATAAGGATAAATGGATAAAAAAGAAAAAAAAAATCAATTTAAATAAAAATAATAATAACAATGAATTGAATACTAATAGTGAATGTATAGAATATAAAAATTGTTCTTATAATAATAATAATGAAAATGATATACAAAAGAATAATTATATATATAAAGTTGATAAATGTGATATAAAAGAATTTAATGAAATCTATCAAATTATTAAGAATAAATATCTGAATTTTACTCCCAAAAAATATGATAAAAATGATTTGTTTAATAATGTTGTTAAAAATGTTGTTTTAAATTGTTATGAACTTCAAATATTACCATGTCTTCAAAAGAAAGATACATTATATGCATTATATTGGGATAATATATATGATTGTATTAATATATATCCATTTTGTAAATATGTTAATCATATAACATTCTTTTTATTAGATCTTGGACTAAAGGTTCTTTTACCTTATTATGAAATTGATAATCTTATACACATTCATAAATTAGTTAGGTCGTCATTAAATGAAACAATTCATTTAAATAACAAGAATTTGGAAGATACTAAAAATGAAATGAATAGTGATACAAAGAATGGATATACTTTTTCAAAATATATATATAATAATAATAGGAATATCCCCTTTTGTTCATCTATTCATATGCTTAATAATGAAAATGTAATTAGAAATGTATCTAATATTACTCCATCTTATTTAAGAAACAAAATAAAAAGTCATATATCAATATATGTATGTTTTGTAAAAGAATGCTTAAGTGAAATGAGAGGATCTTCAGTTATGTATTTACTTGATTATCTTTTTTCAGATGTTAAAAAAAATGATTCAAATGATACCATAAAAAAATATATAAAAAGTATCCCTGTTTTTGCTATCCTAAGTTGTGATGTATTATATTTGAAAAGGAAAATACAAACTTATCTGTATGACAAATTGGGTAGAATAAAGGAGGACTACCATATTGAAAATATGTTTGATGATAATGAGAATAAATATGAAGGTAATAAAAATAAACATAATAAAACGGCTGATCATAAAATTGATGAAATGGATTATTATAATGGATATACTATATATACTAACAACAATAATAATAATAATAATAATAATAATAATAGTAGTAGTAATAATAGTAATAATAGTTGTAATAATAACATTAATATTATTAATTATAATGACAACTTAATAAATGTAAAAAGAGAAGTAAATATATCTAGAGGAACATATAATTCTCATGTAATCATTCATTCTAATGATATAAAAACTTATAATGATGATAATAAGAATTCTTTAAATAATTTTTTTGATCCAAAAAATAATAGAGATATATCATTACTTTGTGATGATTTTGTTAAAATAAAATTAAAACATTTTGATACAGAAAATTTTTTAAATTTTGATAATATTCATTTAATTAAGTATGATGAAGATCAAAAAATATATTGTTCTAAATATTTCTATATGTTTGATTTAAGTAAAGTTATGTTTATAAATACACATCTATACTCTTCTGGCATACTTTCCTTATTAATAGAAACAGAATGTATATTAAAATTGACTTTTAAAAATTTAATAGATATTTTAGAATATAATCTTTACCCAAATATATTTCATTTTTGTTCAACATATAAAATGAAAAATAAGGAAAATATTAATAAAATGAATGATATTATTAAAAGAACAAATGATACATTTATAAATAATTATGATCATAGTAACATAACAAAGGATGTAGTGGTAAAACATATTGATACGTTAAATATAAATAATTCATGTGATTACAATAACAAAATAGAACAAGGAATAGAATATTTTAAAATATATTCTATATATGATAATTATATGAAAATACCATATGATATAAATATTATTATTTATAATAGGCTCTTATTAGATATGGTAAATGATATATATAAAGAATACAGTGATATGAATTTTTTAGAATATTTGAAAGATTTTCGTTTATTAATAACATATGATACTCTTAATAAAAATGAAAATACAACATATATGTATATTCATAATATAAATGATATAAAAGATATCATAAATATAAATTTCATGGATCCAAATGTTGAACAAGTGCTATATTCAATAGGTTATAGAAAAATACATAATAGTTTATCAAATAATAGTATTTTTAACCAATATTTATTAAATGATTATGAAGATATATTATTATCCTTATATAGAAATATGTCATGTATTAATTGGTCAGATTTAAACAATACTCAAATACATACACTTCTTTCTGCTTTCTTATCTAACATTAAATTTAATAGTAATAATATCTCATATTTGAAACCTTTACCGATATTTTATTCATTAATTGATTCTCAATTTGTAAATATTATTAGTAAGCATAAAAAATATATTGTTATCGGAACAAATTATGAAAATCTATTTTTGAGTATTATAAATGAAATATTTCAGAAGGAAAAAAATTATAATGAGGATATTATGTTATCTGAAGGTGATAATATAACTGAACGTATTAAAGAAAACTATATAAATAAATATTACATAAATAATAGTACATCAACTGATAAGAGTGTACAAGATAGTAATAAGATACCTCCTGTTTTAGATAATATGAATATCAGAAATCAAAACGTAGATGAAATTAATACTACTGATAATAATATGAACGATGATAATTTTAATTATAATATTATCTTATCAAGTATTCCAAAAAATGAAAAAACAAATTCATATATCTTGAACTCTAATGAAGAAATAAATTCAACAATAATAGATAATTCATATAATATAATAAGTAATATTATGAATAGTAACTCTAATAATGATAATATATATAATATATATAATATCATAACGTCAAATACAGATGAAAATAAATTGAACCTTAAATATATCTTTCTCCATCATTCAAATATTAATATGGATTATTGGAAATATATAAATATAAAATACTGGTATGATTATGATATTATTTTGTATTTCCTTTTAAATCTTTTAAAAAATTGTAACAGTGTTCACCTATTTGAGAATGTCATACTTTTTATATACCAGGAATATGAACGAGTATATAAAAAAAGGTTTGTTGAAAATAATACGAGTAGTAACGAATTAAATAATATGAATGATACAAATAATATAAAGAATACCATTCATTCAGATATATCTTATAGAGATTTTTTAATAAACATTATTTCTGAATTAAAAGAAATTCCTTTAAAATTTAAAGGAAATTTAAAATGTTCTCAACTTTACAATCTTAATAATGATGTGTATAGAGAATTTATTTATATAAACAAATTATATAATTTTTCAAAGTTACAAAATTTTCCCTATGAAAAGAAATTTTTAGAAAGCCTAAATTTTCATTACATGCCTAACATTATGGAAATTAATAATTTCCTCTTAATTTTAATTAATATGTTAAAACAAAAAGGTAATAATGTAATAGATAAATCAGCTATGGAAATGATTTTCAACAACATAAATCTTGATTTTAGTAGATATGATACAAATTATGAGGAAGAACATTTAAATAAAAAGATATCTGTACTTTTAAAATATATTAACGAAAACTTGAAACACCTACTATCACAAAAGGATGAAAATTTTACATATTTAGTAAATTCTCTTATAGGATTATTAATGCATGATCAAAAGTTTGCAGGAAAAATAAAAACTTACGATATTTTATTTATGTATTATACACAAAAGGATAAAGAAATAGGAGATATTATGAATAACACAATTAAAAGTAAAGAAATAAATGAAACTACGAATGAAGGTGACAAGAATTTTATAAATATCAAAAGTGAATAATATGTATGAAAAGAGACCAAATATAAATGATATTTTTAAAGAATAACATAAAAATGTTAAAAAGATATATAAATAAATAATATATATGTAGAGAGAGATAGTTTTTTTTTTTTTTAATTTTGAACTCATATATTCATTTTATATGTTTTAATATCAATTCAGTAAGTTTTTAAAAATAGTGATTTATTTACTCTGTGATGATAATATACCATAATATTAAGAAACAAATATCAAGTGTTTAGTTTATAAGGCAAAGATTATAATATATCAATATAATATTATTGTAGAAAATATAATTTTTTAGATCAAATTTAAATATTAAAATTGAAAAAATAAAATAAAATAAAAATTTCAAACTTATTTATTATGCAGAAGGTTTAATTAATTATAGTTTTATTTATATGTACATGTAATATTGATTTGTATTTGTAATTTGTATATTTTTTTATATATATATATTTATATATTTATGTATTTGTTCTGGTAAGAAAATTTTTAACCATGACAATATTCTTTTTATATTTATGAAGTTCATGTTATATACTTAGAACACCCATAAAAATGAAATATTTATTTGTGCACATCATTTGTTGGAAAAATATTTGCAGTATTTTTTTGTTCCTTTTGTTTGATGTCTAATTTGTTATTGTTTTTTTATTATATTATATATTTTATCTTTGTTTTTATTTGAAATACATTATATTCTATTTATTTGTATATTTTATTTATTTTTTTTTTTTTTTCGAAAACAGTTTTTACTAATTATAATAAGAATCAATTTAATTTGTTATATAATATTTTTCAAATATAATTTTTCAGGTTGCACATTTATATATAGGTATATAAATTTGATTAATTCTTTATATATATAATATATGTTTTTTTTATTGTATTTTAAATGTGTTAGCAACTTGAAATATATTAGAAAAAAGAAAAAAAAAAAAAATTAAACATCGTAATATGAATAAAAATTCAGAGACAATTTTTTTTTTTTTTTTTTTTTTTTTTTTGAAATAAATAAAATTTTTTATCAACATTTATCAAATACCCTTTTTTTTTTAATTTAAATTTTTTTTTTTTTTTTGTACATAATATGGGTAATACTGTAAATAAGGAAACAGTTGTTACTAATGATAATGTAATAAGGGTTAAAACGGTAGTACCGCAAAAAAAGTATAATATTTTAATTTTGGGCCTGAATGGGTCAGGTAAAACGACATTATTATATCATAATTTTATTCCAGGTTAATAAATAAAATAAATTAATTATAAAATAGCTAACTGAATATTATATATATATATATATATATATATATATATATATATATATTTTTTAGCTATATTAATTTATATAAATATCATTTATACATTATTTTATGTTGAATTGTATATAATTGTATAATGATTTAGAATGTATATTATTCATTCATAAAGAATGTTTTTAATTAAATGTTTGATATAATAATATTTTGAAATTATAATTCATATTGATATTTATATATTTTTATTAAAAGAATGGACAAATATAACGTCTTATATGGAACCCACAATTGCGTATCATTATGAGGAAATTAAATGGATAAATGGAAGACTTGGTTTTTGGGATTTATCCGGAAATCCTTTGGTTATTTTTTTAATACATAATATAATAATATTATATATGCTTAATTTTTTCTTTTTTTTTTTTTTTTTTTATTATTATACATTTTATATATGGCACAATATTATTTTATTTTCTTAGATGAGAAATATTTGGCCATTAATATATAGAAATGTAAAAGTGAACGCAATTTTATATATTATTAACATTATGGATATATCAGATGAATGTATATCAGAAAATAACTCATTAATAAGCCTTTTGTTAAATGATGAATGTTTACAAATGTCATGTATTGTTTTAGTTTTTAACACATTTAATGAGGTACACAAAATACAAGAAGATGTTAAAAATGATATGCTTATGAAATATAAAATTGAAGATTTAATTAATCATTATGGTAATCGAATACATTATCTTTTTGTTGATTGCAAAAATTGTAAAATGGACAAAGGATGGATAGAACTGATGCAACAAATATCTTATTACTTTTGAAAAAAAATATAATATATATCATATACAACACATATATATTTATTAATATATATTAATTAAGGTTTTTTTATATTCAATCTATATATTTTATTTTTATTCTATAAATATAAATAAATATATAAAAAAGTAAATATATATATATAATATATATATATATTTTTAAAAATTAACAAGACTAAACATTTTATAATATAAATAAAAATATAATTAAATTAAATATACTCACGAAAAAATAATATTTTCATACTATAAGCATATTTATAATTTGTTATATTTAAAATATAATATTTCATTATATATAAGTAATAAATATATAATAAAATAATATATTTTATATAAATGTACCCTTTATTATAAAATAAAAAAAAAATTATAATATATATAAATATATAATTAAGTTTATAAAAATATATTTTATATTATATATATTCATTTATGTTTGTAATTTATTCTTACCTACATACGTAATATTATAAGAAAAAAATAATGTACTTTTAATTTGTTCGTTTATTAGGCATAATTAAAAATAATTATATATAGTTGCACGAACAAAAAAAAATAAAATAATTTAGTCTATATTTTATATATATATTATATATAATATATATATATTCATATAATAACTATTTATTTGCCTTAAAAAAAAAAAATATTGTTGCAAATCTCATATATTAAAAATATAGATAATAATAATATATATAATATTTAAAAATAAAAAAAAATTATATTGATATTCTTTTTTTCTTCTTTCGTTCTGATTATATATTAATTTTTCTTTCTTTCTTTTTTTTGTTATTGTTTTTAACCACAAATATATTGTATTATATATTATCATTTATATATTCGATAAAATATATATTTGTAATAAATAAAAATTGTATATATTTTTATTTTTTTTTTTTTGAAAAACAAGTTTAAATCTTACAAAATTTAAGGGACAACTTTATTATTTTTATAATTTTAATTTTTATTTTATTATTACTTTTTTTTTTTTTTTTCTTCATATAAAGAAGAAGAATAGGAAACTAATATGTATTAATATATAATATATATATTATATATTTTATATGTAAAAAAATTATAATTGTAACATTAATGTATATATATATATATAATATATATATATTATACACATTATTATTTTTTATATTTGTATTATAAAATTAATATAAAATACGATATTTTTAATTTGATATGTCAATTTATGTTTTGTAATTTTTACCAAAATAAAATATAAATATATTTATGTGATATATTATATTTTAAAGTATTTTCAACAAAAAAATGTTTATTATTTATTATTATATAAACAAATGATGAAAAATTTTTTGTGAAATTTAATGACCTTTTCGTCTGATAAAATTATATAAATAATATATATATATAAATATATATATATATATATATTTATATTTATATTTATTTATTCATTTATATTTAATATATATTAATATTTATAATTTTCTTTTTTTTTTTTTTTTTTTTTTTTTTTTTTTTTTTGTATATTTTGTCTTATTTAATAACACAAAAATAAAATAAAAAATTAATAAAAAAAAGATTATATGGATGTTCAAAAAAATAAACCAAAGAATAGTAATAATAATAATAGTAACAAATTAAAATATATAAATAATAATACCAAGAGTAGTAATACAACAAATTTTAACGAGTTGAGAGATATTTCAAAAGATAATATATTTATTTTATATGATAAAAAAGTGGAACAATTGAATAACAGAAAAGACAATTCTAATGATGATGCAGAGTTAAAAAAAAAAAATGAGAAAATAGAAAGAATGAGTAAGTTCAATAATAATGAAAATGAAAAAATAAAGAGTAATAAAAATAAACATTCAATAAATATGTCTACATTGTCAAGTTTGGATGAGGATGAAAATAATAATAGAAACGAAGATCTTATAATGAGTAGTGAATATGCAGAAGTAAGTAAAAATAAAAATATGTTAATAATGGGTAATAAAAAAAATGAAATGTTAAATCATAAAAAAAATAATTTGAACCATTTATTTGAAGAAGTTTGTACTATAGACAATAATAATAATAATAATGATAACATTCCAATATTAAATAAAAGATTAAGTGATCGAAATAAAAAAGAAAATGAAATATATAATATGAATCAAAATAATTATGAAAATGTTTATAATATTAATCAATTTAATAATAATATGAATATGAAACATGTTTTAAATAATGTGAAAAGCTTAAAAAATTGGACAGATGATAAGGATGAAAATGAAAAAGAAATAGAGCATTTTGATTTATCGACTGATTCTAGAAATCAAAATAGCAATAATATGAATAATAACAATTATAATCATGATGTAAATAAACAAAAATTGACAAATAAAATGAATAGTTTTATGTTTGAAATGGGTGAAGAGAAATGCAACAAAATGGATGATGATTTTTCAAAGAAAAAAATATTAAAAAAGAGGAGTATATATAATGATGAAGAAAGTGATGGTTCATATATAAAAGAAATAAATGACGTCAATTTAGATAGAAAGAAGGATAGTATGTGTTGTTCATCTTTTAAAAAATCTAAAAAAAATGAAAATCACGTACGTATAGATAAAAATAATGTAAATGATAATATGAAAGAATTATATAGTAATAGTATGGGTTATATAGATATTAAAAAAAAAAGAAAAAAAGAATTAAGTAAAGAATTAAAAAATATGGATTGGTTAATTTATACTATTAGATATATGGATTATAGAAGATTACGTAGAAGATTTAGTGGTATTAGAAAACCTATCTCAAAAAAAATTGTTTTTATTATAACTATATTTTGTTTAATATTAATATCATGGAAATATTTTAATGTATCATATCAAAATAATAAGTTTAATTTTAGTTTTGAAATTCAAACAAGTTTATTATTTTTTGTTGAAGCTATTTTATTAACAATTGGAATAATAATATTTGCAAAATTTCAGACGCGTTTAAGTTTACATTGGCCTATTTATGCTTCTTATATATTTATTATATGTGCAGTAATATTATTACTTTTTTTTGAAAATGATAAATTAGACAAAAATTCTCGTGGGGAACATATTTTAATGTTATATGGTATTGTACAATTATCATTAATTATTATAGTAAAGATTATAATATTTAGTGGTCCTCTTTTGGCTATATATGGATTTTTTTGTCCATGTACCGAGCATTGTAGAATATTAAAAAAGAAAATTTCAACAAATAAATTAAATATAACAATAAGTAGATATAACGATTTTGCAGGTATGTGTGGTAATAATGTTTGTTGTTTATGCTTATGTGCATATCGTTCGTTTTATCGTCTTGTAAATTGTTTCTACAATAAATTTTCGAATTTTAAATTTAAAATGATAACTGAAACAAATGATGAAGCTCCATTTAGTCATCAGTTAAGATATAAAGGCAAAACAGATATTTATGGAAGACCGCATGGATATGGTGAATGGATAGAAGATCATTCTTATGGTGAAAAATTAAGAGGATTTTGGTATCATGGATATCCTGTAGGTCCATTTATATCACAAGAAATTGGTAGTGGTTCCTTATTTGTTAATACAAGAGTAGGTTTTGCTGCATGTGTTGGGAAAGATTGGTCTGATGTTAGATATGGTGTTGCATGTACGGAATGTTCTATAAGTGGTCATTTTTTTAATGATTTTCCACTTACTCATTTTTTTAATCCGAAAATTGAAAAAAATATATATGGTAGATTACCTTCTAATAGATATGATATTATAATAAAAGATATATTAAAAGAAAATTATGAAGATATTTTATGTTATGATTTAAAATGGTGTTTTAATATGTTAAAAGTAAATAGTGGTACAACTAATGAAACTTGTTCAAATAATTGTATGATATCATTAGATCATGTTACTATGAGTTTAAAGGTTCATAATTATAAAAGACTTGATTCTATAAAAAGAAAAAATGATATCCTTGATGAAATTAATATTAAATTAGTACATGTACCACATGAAAAAAAAAAAACTAAGAAAATTCATAAAAGGGACAAATTTAAAAAATTAGAAGAAAAATGGAAACAAGTAGAAAATGAGGAAAACTCATTATTTATGAATCAAAATAAAGTTTGTAGTACTCTAAAAAATGTTAATTCGTCTTCTAACAATAGGGAAATGAATGTAGCTATGCAAGAAAATTATCACTCCTATTATAAAAATAAATTTTCTGATAAATATTTAGATTCTATGGAGGATGATATTTATCTGTACAAAATGAATAAAACATTACAACCAACAGAAATACATAAAGCATCATATTTGTTTGAATCAAGTGATAGTAGTAAAAATCAAACCAAACTGAAGGAACATACAAATAAAGATAAAAAATATAAAGGTATAAATAAAAATACAGAATCTTCATTTAATAGTAACAATGATATGAATGGACATCAATTTGATGAAGATTTCAATTGTAATATTCTTGAATTACCAAAGAATGGTTATAAAAATTTTGAGATTAAAGAAAATTATGAATCATGTAGTATTAATAGTATTTCACGTAGGAGCAATGTCCATACAGCGGATGATAAGAACAGTAATAGTTATATGAATCGACTAGAGCTTAATCAAATAAATAATAATAAAAAGAATGTGCCATATAATAATCCTACGAACGAACCAAGTATTAGAAATAATATCTCATATGTTTCTTATCCATTGTGTATAAATGAATGTAATAGTAAAAATGATAATTCAGTTAATTCAAATATCGACGAGTTTATTGTAGATATTAAAGGATACGAAGAAATATACCAAGGTAATAATCAAAAAAAGACGGTATTAAATAATAATATTAAAAATAGATGTAATAGTTACTATCCCAATGGTAGATTTAGTACACAAAATTTTGTAAATTATGAAAAACATGTTCCTAATATTAAAAATATTTCAAAAAAAGAGGCATCAGATATAAAACAAAATAAAGATGAATATATAGATGAGCATTCGATTTTTAGTCAGAATGAATATTCTGCCTTTGTAGAAAATAAGAAGGATAATATTCATGATAATATCAATTGCTTATTGTTTGAGAAACAAAATGTTATAGGAATTAATAGAAAAGAGAGTTCAGAAAAAAGTTGTGATAAGAATATGACAGTGTGTACCTTAAAGAGTATGGATACGCCTATTTCAGAAGATGAAACTGAGATGGATAAATTAAGTAAGCATAAAAAAGAAAAATTGAAAAATAAAGAGTTGGTTAAAAAAAAAAAAAATTGTAATAAAATAATAGAAAAGCATTCTAATAAAAAGGAAATGTATGAAAATTATGATATGAATAATAAGGAGGTTGATGAATATGATATTGATAAAAATGATTATGAATCAATACCAATAAGAAAGGAAATATTAAAAAGTATGGAACATGAACATAATAATATTGATAAATATGTTGAGAATAAGAATATGTTTATGTCTGACATATTTAAATCGTTTATAAAATCTGGAATTCAACGAAATATGAAAAAGAATAATAATATAATATTATCTAGTGATGAAATAGATGGTATAAGTTTAAAAAGATCAAATGCTAAAAGAAGAAAAAATGTTATAAAGAAATCGTCTTATCGACTTTTAGGAAATTTAAAAGAAAATGATAGACGAAAAAGTAGTGTGTTTGATAAATCTACGAAAAAATTAAGTATGAACAAAATGAAAAATTCTAAAATAAAAAGCTTTGTTAATAAATATTCAAAACAAGGGAAAAAAAGTACTATATTTATAACATCTGGTAATAAAAAATGGGATAAATTATTACGTTCCAAAAAGTATAAGAAGAATTATAAAAATGAAAGAATAATAGGTACCATAGGTAATAAAATGATGAATTTGAATGAATCTTATGGAAATTTTAATTCTCCTACTATATCACCAACAAATATAAAACGAAATAAAACTATAGCACAAGTATTTGCTGAAGAAGATGAATGGGAACAATTTAGACATCAACATAAACAAAAAATTGTGATAGATGGATGGCAATCTTTATCATTAAAACAAAATTTGAATTTTATGCCAGAAGAAATTCTTATATATATACATGGATATAATGTAAAATTAAATGATGGATGTTCTCAATTAGCTCATTTAGTGTCATTTTCTAAATTACCTGCATATATCCAGCCATTTGTTTTTCATTGGGAAGGTGCTATGTGGGGTGCTTTCTCTGCTCTTTCATATCCGGTTGCTAAGAAAAGAACTGAAATGTCTATATTAGGAAATTCATTTAGAACATTTATAAAGGAGCTTATAAATTCTGGTATTAAAAATGTTCATATTATTAGTCACTCTTGTGGCTCCCGACTTTTTTTTAATGGTTTCCGAAGTTGTGTAGAGGACAATTTATTTTATAATGTATTAAAAAACAAGGAATCTGAAATAAAAAAGGGTGATAATGCAAAGTCTAAAGGGTTGGAACGTTTCACAACTGGAAAGGACGAGTATGTGTCGGATGAAAATAATGACGACACTGATAATTTTAATGAAAATAATAAGAATGGTATTAATAATATGCATTCAAGTAATAACTTAACTAATAGTAATAATATGAACAATATAAATAATATGAACAATATAAACAATAGTAACAGTATAAACAATAGTAATAGTACAAACAATATTGGAAGAAGGGAAAACACAACAAGTAAACAAAATAAAGGGAATCTTAAAACAAACAGTGATAAAAAGAATAAGAAACAAAAGAAACAAATAATTGTAAAAACGGTTATTTTATTAAATCCTGATTATCCATTAGATACTTTTCTTGAGAAAGATTTTTTCATGTTAAGGTCTCATTGTAATCATATAGTTATGTATGGTGATACAAGGGACCAAGCTTTAACATATTCAGAAACATGGAATAGAGAGAAATGTTTAGGAAAAAGGATATTTAAGTTAAAATTACCTTTATATAAAATTCATCATTATGAAGATTATCTTAATATTAATAGTGATGGAAATAAATTTATGAAACAGCGTTGTAAAGTTGAACAATATAAAGTTTGTGATAGTGTTTTATTTCCTATATCTTCATATGCTGATGAAGAAAATAAAAATAAATTAAAAGAAATAGATAATAAAGATGAAGAAAAAAAGAATAAAAGAGAATCCAAATGTATAAATAAAGCATTTAAAACTGATAAAAATGTTTTAAACTCATATACTCTCGACTTAAATGATGTGGGTGAAGGAGAAGGTGGTGTTTCTTGTGCTTCAGAAGATGTTTCACAAAATTATTTAAATGAAAACTTTTTAAAAACTCTTGAATTTAGTGATACTAGTTTAAAAACATTTAAATCTAAAAAAAAATTTCGTTTTTCAACAGCTTTTAAAAAAATTAAAAGGAAATGGTTATTTAAAAAACAAAGAACAAATATTTATTTTAATGAAAATACATTAAGTAAACGTTATTCATCTATGAAATTCAAAAAGAAATCTTTTAAAATGTCTAATCAAAAATTTATAAAAAATGATACAGTATATATATCATTTGATAAATATGCATGGCTAGACATGGACGTCATAGATACTACATTTGTTGAAACAAATGTGGATTTTTTAAAACATTCTTTTTATCAAGTTAAAAGAGAAATTATTGATGATATTAGAGAAGTGCTCATATCAAATATAAGAGCACATGAAAGAGTAAGTAGACTTGATAGAAGAAGAGGAAATGTTTTTGTATTAAGGGTTGCACCCGCTGGAGTGGGAAGTCTCCACAGATAAAAATAGACGACTAAATATATGAGTACATATATGCATAAAAATATGTACACATATATATATATATATATATATATATATATTTATTTATTTATAAATTATAACTTCTTTTGTTTTGTTTAATAATTCTTACTTTTTGTTTTTGTATCTTTTTTTTTTTTTTTTTTTTTTTTTTTATATATATTATGTTTAATTTATTACTTTATATAACATTACCACAATGTTATGATATCCTTTTTACCCTACTTAATTGTTATATATATATATATATATATATATATATATATATATATTTTATTTTTCATTTTCTTTATCTTATTTTTTTTGTTTTTTCTTTTTTGTTTGTTGTATGCTGACGTCATGTTTTCAATTTTTAAATTTCTTTATCAAATATATTATTTTTAACATGTATATTTTTATTCATTTTTTTTTAATTTTAATTAAATTTATTTAATTTCCTTGTTTTTTTTTTCTTTTTTTTTTCATTTTTTTTTTTTTTTTTTTAATAAATGTTTCGATGTTATATATAATTATTCTTTATTTTTTCTTTATGATAAATAGAAAGAAAAAAAAGAAGTATAAATGTTATATATGTCCGACGTTTGATATTTTAAAAATTTATTAACTTGAAACTTAATTATAAAAATATTGTCTAGTACATATTTATAATAAAAATAAATATGTATTATTATATATATCTTTTATTTTACCTATATATGAACTATAGCTGTCTATATAATATATTTTATGTAATTTTTAAAAGTGATAATTTACTTGTATGTAGAACCTTTATAAGGTTATTTTATTTTTAACTTGTCAATTTGTTTGCCATGATATATATATATATATATATATATATATATATATATTAATAATATCCTCATTAAATTTGGAGAATGATACATATAAGTTAACTAATATTATTGAAAAGTTTTATTGTTCAAAAATAAAAACATATTGTTAATATTATATATATATACATATTTATTGCGTGTATAGAAAATAAAGTAAAAACATATTTCTTGTAATTGTCACAAAAAAAAAAAAAAAATAAATAAAATAATAAAAAAAGAATGAAAATAAATCTAGATAATATATATATATATATATATATATAATTGTAGTGTATAACATTATATTTACTTTTAATGTAGGTGTACGTGTAAATCTGATGGGGATGAGACCTTATTGTATTGCCTAAAAACATAAGGATATTGAATAGCTGGTACGCTTTCTATTAAGTAATTTTCTTTTAACTTGAACCATAAATCTTTAATTTCATTTATAGTAAATGGATGATCCATACCTCTGTAAAAATATCTTGCTTCATAAGTCATCAAAGATATTTTAACCCCTGGTCTTTTACCTTGATTATAAAAAGCAGATAAAATACGAAATTTTGGTGAATTCAACCAGTATTTATCTATTCTTTCTAAAGGTGGAGGATCAAAAATTCTTGAATACCATAACATAAATGCAAAAGCAAACATTGATGTCCATGCATTTCCAAAAAATAAAAAAGATCCATTTGTATACTGTCCTTCAAAAAATCTTTTCCATAATGGCATGCGACTATAATTAGGACATTCTAAAAACCATCTAGGGGTAAATATTTCTTTAAATTCAATATTCCTCTTTAATATTTTTGAGTTACTTAATAATATTCTTGATACATTCATTATTAAAGAAAAAAATAAATATATAATGAAAATAAAACAAAAAGAAAAGGAAAGGGAATGAAAAAAACACAAAAAAATATATATATTTATTATTTCATATTATAATATACAGAAATGTGAATTAACATATAAGGAAATATATATTTATATGTAATATTAAATATATCATAAACATTTTATTAAAAATATAAAATATTATCACATATATATATATATATATATATATATATATATATATATATGTTTGTTTTATTTTAAAAATATATATTCATCCAATTTTTTCCTTTTTCTATTTCTTATGTTTAATATGGTTTATAAAGAAAAAAAAAATTATGCCATAATACCAGAATATATAAAATTATAAAAAATGAAAAAGGAAATATATTACATAAATACATCATATATATACATATTTATATGCCATTATACACGTATGTATAGATATTATAACATGACATGTGTAAAGCAGCTATATTTTATTTGTATTCCTTTTATATTAAAATGTTATAAAAAAAATAGAAAAAAATTCTTATTTATTTTATTTTATTTTATTTTATGCTTTTAACTTATTTATTTTAATAAAATCATATTATTTTTTATAAAAAATTATTATAAGTTACAATGTCAAAATATTACACCTTTAAAAAGATTACATGAAATATAAAATTGTAAAAAGATAATATAATATGTAAACATTAAATTTATATATGTATTGATTACATCGATAATTTATAAGAATTTTTTTAGACGTTTCGTAATTTAAATCAATATTCTATAATATATAAATAAATAAATATATATATATATATTTTATTTTAAGGTGTAATAATATATATTATGAAGAACATTTTAAAAATTGAATTATAAAAATATACCAAAAAAAAAAAAAAAAATAAAAATAATATGAAATATAAATATTAATCTATATTTATATCTTATATATGTCACAAAATAAAAAAAAAATTACAAATACAAACACACAAATGTTTTTCATTCAACATTTGAAATAAATATTTTAAAAAATGTTAATCAATTTTATTAAATTCGTGATAGGTATGGTACCATGCTTATAATTTTATATCATTTTTCATTAAATAATGCTAAAATAATTTTATTAAAATTATGATACATTATCCTTATCTAATATGGTTCAATGTATCCTTATTTATTAATCTTTCATGAATATCTATAAAAAAAAAGAAATATATATATATATATATATATAATATATTCATATAATATAATATATATATATTATATATATGTATTATTGTTGATTATTCCATTTTTACCTTTATTATTATTGTTGACACTTTTTTTAAATTTCCTAAATTTTTTTGTAGGCAATTGAGAATTTTTTAAAAAGTTATCAAAGTCTTTATTTTTCTGAGAATTCATTTCTCTATCTTTCCATCTACTTCTTTTTACAGTTATAGGTCTATTCCCTATAAATTTATTATTCATAGTTTTCAATGCATCTAACATATCTTGAGGATCAGATAAGGAAACGAAACCATAACCTTTGGTCTTATTATTTCTTTTATCTCTTATTACCTAAAAGATAAATATTGTTAAAATGAAATAAATTAAAAATAAAAATATGTATATATGCCTAAATATTGGACACGTACAGTAAACATATATATATATATATATATATATATAGTGTATTTATATATATTTTTATAATTTATTTTTATTTACCTTGGCCATATTAAAGGACTTATATTTTCTAAAGGCATTAGCAAGAATATCACTTGATACTTCATTCCCTAAATTACCACAGAATATTCGAAAATCATTTTCTGGCCATTCGTCTAATGTAGGATCCTTCCATACAATACCTGCTGCTTTTCTTAAATGTGGCTAAAAAATATAATATATAAAAATATATGTATGATTGAAATATAATTACTATGTAATATATAAATATATACATTTATATATACTTATTTACTCATCTATATGTTATAACAATGTATTCATCATAAATTAAAAATATATATATATATATATAATATTGCATTTTATTTATTTTATTTTTCCTTTTAAATTGTATAGATCATTTATTTATACCTTTTTATTATTAGATTTTTCATCCTTAGAAGTTGTCATATCTGATATATGTTGTTCCGCTTTATCATTTTCCCTCATTTTACATATATTATTCTATTTCTATAATATATTAATTTATTATTACATAATAAAATATATAATATATATATAATATATATTAATATATATTAATATAGTATGCTTCAAATTTTATTATTATTATTATTATATTTTTTAATAATTTCTAATTTATTAAAATAATGTATTTAAAAAAATATAAAAAGATTTATATATTTTTATAAATTTTATTTTTATTTTTTCCAGGAAAAAAAAAAAAAAAAAAAAAAAAAAAAAAAAAAAAAAAATTTTAAAATAAATAATATTATTATGGGAGAAAAAAATATATATTAATTAATATATATATATATTAATATACATATTATTATACTTAAAAAAAAAAGTTATTTTGTCATTTAAAAAAAAAAATAAAATAAATAAAAATATATATTTATATTTATTAATATAATAATTAGAGATACATAAGTATTATTATTCAAACATTTCGACAAATATATATTATATTTATATATATTTATATACATATATTTTATATACAGCATATTTAAAATATAATGAATTAAAATATTTATATATATTATTCAATCATAAGTAAAAAAAAAAAAAAGAAATTTAACAATTTGTTTATTCCCATTTTTCTAAAAGGTCACATTCAATATTTTCCAGTAAAAATTCATATTTCTAAAAAAAATAAATTATAATAAAATAAATAAATGAATAAAATGTATATATGGTGGTTAAAATAAGTGACACAAATAGAAAAGTAAACTGTGTAAAAGACTGGTATAAAAATAAAAGTCTTAATAAAAATAATATAAATATATATTCGTGACTTTTATTATTTTATTTATTATTTTTTTTTTTTTCTATTTTAAATACCAGATTATCAAGTTCTTCTTTTTTTTTATTAAAGAACTTCTTCAAGTCGGGTATATTGTTCATATTTCCAGGAGCTAAAATATTTCATAAAAAAATATAATAATAAATTAAAAAATATACTTAAAAGATTATTTATTTTTAATATTAAATTAGTTACGTTTTGCCAAAGGATTATGAGTAGCCATTAAGTTATCCATGGTGCTACTATGTGATCTGTCCTTATCTATATTTAATAAAAAAAAAAAAAAAAAAAAAAAAAAAATTTTATATAATATATACTTTATTTGTAACAATAACTATATCATTATAAATAATTTTTAATATGTATAATGATTATTACCTTGAAGAACAAAGTAATCAATAATGCTTATTAAACCACTCGATCCAAACATGACAAGAAAATACCTACAATTAAAATAAAAAGATACATATAAATAAATATATATATATATATATATATATATATATTTATTTATTTAATTTTATTTTTAATGCTACGTTAATTTATTTATAAACATACCAAGAAAGAGACGATACGAATTTCATATCTAATAATTCAATATCCATACCCATTTGTAATGTAGATTTAAATTTGTAAGTCAATGGAAAGGGTATTTTTGCTGCATAAAAAAAAATTCATCATATATATATAGAGATATATATATATATATATATTATTATTTTATTTTATATTATATTATTTTTTTTTTGTCTAATATGTACGTACCAACTAAATATCCAGAGAAGAATAAATTAATTAAAAAACCTAAACCCAACTGCAGAACTAAAAATGGTATTTGATTTTTCATCATTCCAAATAAGTCAGATGGGTCTTGTTTTAAAAGTGCATCAAATGGATTAACTTGTTCAGGTAAATCATTGAAATAGCCAACTTCTGGTTTATTATAAAAAAGTTTTCTACTTATAAAAGCTAAAGGACTGAGCATTCCACTATTAGACTTTAACAAATTAAACCTCGATAAATAATTACTTTGAAAAAAAAAATAAAAAATAAATAAATTCAATATATAATATATATATATATATATATATAATGCATTAGTGCTTACTTCTGGCTTAACTTTTCCATATCAGTTTTAGGACCTGGATGAATCATTTGAGCTAGATTACTCTTTATTATACATACTAAAACAACAATTACAAATATAGGTAATAAGGCATAAATCCTTATTTGTTCATCTAATATTAGTGCATCCATTTTTTTTTTTTCTATTTTTATTGGTATTAAATATATTTAGTTATCATACTATATATTATTCTTTTATTCTACATGGATATTAATACATACATATATATATATATATATATATATATATATATATATATAAGCAAGAAATTTATAGCACAAATATAGTCCTAATTTCCTTTTGTTTTAAGCATACGTGTCATATTAATGAACAGTATTAAAAAAAAGATGTTTCTTTTATAAAAATATTTTTAAACATTTCACAAACAAATAAAAAAGAAAAAAAAAAAAAACAAAAATTAAATAAAAACAAACAAACGACAAAATTAAGAACAGAATAAAAGAAATATATTAAAATGAGTGATATAAAGAGATAAGGGTCATGAATTATTTTAATATGTTTTATAAATTAATAATATATATATATATATATATATATGAATAATACTTATAAGTTAATATAAGTATATATAAATTAAAAAGAGTTATGAAAAAAAAAAAAAAAAATATATATAATTTTTATAACTTTTAAAAATATAAAGAATAAAAAAAAAAAAAAAAAAATTCCATAAAATCAATATTGATATTTATTTACCTAATATTATAATTATAAATAAAATATTATATATATATATATATAATTTTTAATTAGCATATTTGAAATCCCATATATATGTGTACATATTATATATATAATCTACATATATATATATAAAATAATATATGTATATTTATCTATATGTTATAATATATATAAATATATTTTTTTTTTAAAACCTAAAAAAAATCTAACTATAGCCTAAAGAAAAAAAAAAAAAAAAAAAAAAAAAAAAAAAAAAAAATTAATAAATATATAGTGGAAGAAATAAAAAAATCACATATATATTTATATATATATATATATCATTTTATTATTTATTTATATTGATTCTTTTACCTTGTTGATTTATTTCTTTTTCCTTTTTTTTCGTTCATATGTACATTTTATATTTGATAAAAATTTTATAGAATATATAAGTAATTAGTAGTGAAAATAATATAATAAATATTATGTGATAGAATACTGGAGGGAATTGAAATATATATGTAACAAATTCTATATTAAAATATAGGTTGTTTAATTTTTTCTTTAAGATATTATAATTCTGTTTGAATGTAATACCATTTAAGGAATGACAAATTTCCACTATATAAAAATCAGATATTGTTTCCTTATTATTATGTATGTTTGTATTTTTTAAAGAAATACTATTATTTATATATTTGTCTTTATGATAATTAATTTGAATATTTTTAAATGGATATATATATTTGTTTTGATAAATAATAAAATTTTCATAATTATTTTCTTTATTCATATTAAAGACAAAATAAAATGTATGATTCAATATATTGTTCATAAGGATAGTAATATAATAGTATAATATATTATGAAATTTTTTATAAATATAATTTTTTGAATTTTGTAAATTTTTATATTTATTACCCCAAATAAAAATAGTTGCATTTTCATTTAATGGATCACTATTTAAATGATCAGTTTTTATAAAATATCTTTTACTATAATAATTTATTTTGTTATCATCATATAATAAATCTTGTACACTTAATTTATAAAATGAACAATATGTATGAAAAGTTGATAAATCAATATAATTTAATACATGTATATTTTCTTTTTTTAAATAATTATGTTCTTCATCTAGGTCAATAAATATTTTTTCTTTTTCCATTATTTCATTAACTCTTATTTTCTTTAAATTATTAGACCAAATGTAAAATAACATTTTACTCTTTTTTAACAACTTTTGATTTATACAATCAAATGTACTTGAATTTTTTTTCTTCTCTATTTCGTTTTCGTTAAATATACAGCCTTCTACTATTCCATTTTTTTTCTTATTGACATTTCTGATATATTCAGATGAAAATATTTTATGGCA
Source organism: Plasmodium sp. gorilla clade G2 (assembly GCF_900097015.1). Classification (NCBI taxonomy): domain Eukaryota; phylum Apicomplexa; class Aconoidasida; order Haemosporida; family Plasmodiidae; genus Plasmodium; species Plasmodium adleri (nom. inval.). Next base: position 2,276,985 of record NC_041705.1, read on the forward strand.
AATGCGATCAAACAATACTTTTAATTTTTGCTTGTCATTATAAAATATGTGTGGATTATTATAGTTTATAAAAAACGAAAAAAAAAACAAAAACAAAATAAAAAATGACATACTTTTTAATGAAAAGTAATCTATTCATTTGGTAATATAATATATAAATGAATAAATATATATATATATATATATATAATAAGAACAAAAAAAATAGCCAAAAATAAACGTCCTAGAATGATATAGATGATATAATGACACACAAATATCTTTTTATAAACATGGTGAAATAAAGAATAAGTTATATATTTATATTTGTAATATAAATGATTTTGTTTTTATAAATATATTTTATATCATTTTATTTTACAAAATATATATTCACAAAATAAAGGAGTAAAAATAAAACAAAAATTTATATATACAAAATTTTATATATATATATATAACATTTTGTTGCTGGATATTATAGAATTATTACATTTTATATATATATTATGTTATATCATTATATTCTTTTAAAATAATTCATATGACACTTGGGTGGATAAACCTAAGATAGATATACATAACTGTATTTCTTAAAAACATATTTAAAATATGTACATAAAGAAAAAATTTCCATAACATATATAATATATATATATATATATATATAATAAATGATGGGCGCTTATTTTTTTTTTTTTTTTTTTATGTATATTATGAAGTTATTAAAAAATAAATAATATGTGAATAAATAAATTATTCATCTATTATTATATATATATTATTTATTATTTATCTATTATTATTTTTTTTTTTTTGAAAGGACTTTTAATAATTACATATATTGCTACTCATATTACTATAAAATTTCTAAGAAACTCCTACAATGAAATAAGAAGGATAAAGAAAAAAAAAAAAAAAAAAAAAATGTTCAAAAATAATATATATTAATATCTTATAAAATGAATGAACATAATATAAAAAATAATAATTGTGAAATTAATGATGAAGAAACAAACGAAATAAATGATGAAAATATTATAGGTATATGCATAAAAAATATATTAGAGTCTACATTTGAAAAGAATTTACACTATGAAAATTTCTTGGTTACAAAGAATATTGAATTAAATAATTTTATTAAAGAAAATAATATTTCTGATGATAATTTAAAAGTACCAGATACTATGGATGATGGTGATATACCATATAATATGATATACAATGAAGATATTTTAAATATAAAAAAAAAAAATGATGATGATATTATAAATGAAGATATAAATTATACAAATGAGTTCAAAAATTATAATACAAACAATAGTAATATATATTCATTTAATAATAACGAATCAAAAGAAATAAATAAAAAAAAAGGGGAAAGAAAAAGAAAGAGAAATTACCTTAATATTAATGATTATAATTTTGATTATGATGATGAAGACTTCATTGAAAGTTCTAATGAACTCTTCTTAAAAACACAAAATGATATTGAGAATAAATATGATACTTCAAAGCTTATTAATATGGATGATGATATTATAAAGAACCTAATTATGCCACCTGTAGTACCATTCAATGATATGTTTAAAAAATTTAATAAAGAAATAAGTGACATATATATAAAAAATAAAAATAATAATATAGAAGATTTAAATATATTCTTAGCACCGCAATTATTATGTTTAAAAGAAAAAGAAAATACCTTAATTAATGAAAATAATTATATTAATTCTAATTATGACTCATTTATATTAAAAAAATTAAAAATTATAGATGACACTGAGAATAATAATTTTTCTAATCAAAATAAAGATTTACAAAAACTTTTTATGTATTTAATGTCTTGGTATTTTTCTGGATTTTATTCTGGAAAAATGAGTGTATTGAAAGAATTATATAGAGAATAAGTTATAGTAGTTAAAGCTAAATTATATTATATGAAAAAAAAAAAATAAAAATCATTAAAGAGATATACATATATATTGTATTAACTTAAATCGGACTTTATGAATATATATATATATATATATATGTATGTTTTTTTTTTTTTCTTTTTTTTTTTTTTTTTTTAAATTAATAAACATCCCTATGTGTATATATACATAACAATCATATATATATTTACACATTCTGTAGTGCATTTTTTCTATAATTTGCTATATAAATAACAAAATTGATTTTTTTATACATTCACATTTTTCTTTTAAGAAGTTTGAATGAATATAAAATATTATGTTATTTCTATAAATTATTGTTTTGTTTATTTTGTTTTATATATTTATCATATATTTTGTATTTTATCTTATATTTTTTTTTTTTTTTTTTTTGATGTCATATTTATTTATAATATATTTCATTTTTGTGTAAAAAACAACATACACATAAAATTGTAATATTAATTTTTAAAAATTAAAAATATATATATTCGTCACACATATTTCTGTTTATGGATTATATATTTCAATATATATTATATTATATGAGTATTAATAAGACTATTTAAAAGAAGAAATAAATTTTAAAGTTTTTCACATATTCTTTAAAAATAGTATAAAATGAAAAATAATTATATAATACTATGTGTATATCGAATGTAAAAATTTTTGTATATTGTATATTCCCTAATAAAGATTTTAAAACATATGTTCAATTCTTCTTATTTATATTTTTAAAATAAATATATCTGAACAGTACATATTTATATGGGAGACAAAAATAAAAATATACATATACATTGTGTAAGAATATATATATATATATATATGTATAATATATTTCTTTTTTTTGATGTTGTAAAGCATGTTTTTCTCGTAAAAAATATATTCTGTCTTTAATATATTTTTTCATTAAATATAAATTTAATATTAAAAAATGTTAATAAAATGAAGACACAAACGTTGTCTTTAATGGTAAACATAGGTTTAAAAAAAAAATATATATATATATATTATATATAGAGATTATAAAATATATCTACAGATCAATTTGTTATGTTTCTTTTACAAACTAATATTTTATCTTTTTATTTTTATTTAATTTTTTTTTTTTTTTGTATTAATGGGGAATACATTTATTGATTTCATTTTATTTTGAGTGTAGAATATAAATGGAAAGAGAAAATTTCTAGGAACGAATAATAAAATATATAGAAAAGTCATAATAAATCCAACATCAGAAGATGATATACAAAAATTTTGTAGAAATTATTTCAGAATATATAATTTCTCCGTAATGTTATATATATATATATATATATATATATATGTATATTTATTTTTATTTTAAATAAATATATAGTTACATGTGGGTATATATATATTTTCTTCCTATAGTTATATAATTTTATACGAAGATTAATATCGTTTGATGCCATTCTTGTATACTCACTATTTTTGACTGTTTATATATTTTCCGAAATAAATCATGGAGAAACAAAAAAATATTTATTTATCGATACAGCTATTTCTTTATTTTTTAACATTATCCTATTAATTGTTATAGAAAGTCTTTTTGAACTAAAAAAACTGAAAGACGTAAAAAATGCTAACTCTCAATATTACCTAAGGATTGTACCAAAAATGTCTTACTTTGAAAAGGTAATAAATAAAAAAAAATAAAAAAAAAAAAAAAAAAAAAAATTATTTAAATAAATAAATATATATATATATATATATATATATATGTTTATTTATTTATTTATATTTTGTGTGTGTTACATAATTCATAGAAACTATTATTTCCTTCATATTATTTTTATACCTTTTAATAATCCATATATTTACATAGGTTATGACGAAGGATATAAAGGTTGGGAATATCATAAGAATATTTCAAGGAGATGAATTTCCAGCTGATGTGGTAATTTTATATGTTAAGAATAATGCAAATGCAATAGTTGATTCTTTTAAAATAGATGGTCTTTTTAGAAAGAGTATTAAATATGCAGTTGATAAATATAAAAGTAGGATACTATAAATAACATAATATATATAAATATAAATTAATTTTTTTTTATTTATATGTAATACTTAAAATCTTTTCATATACATAGTTGATAAGGATTACCTAAAAATGTTATCCGAAATTAATGGAGTAATTAGGTGTGAATTGCCCAATAAAAATATATTTTGCTTTCAAGGGAATTTTAAGTTGGATAAACATCCACGCTCACTATTATTGAATTATCAAAATTTCGCTCTACAATGTAAAATAGAAATATAGTACATATATTTTATTAATACAGATACAATAAAATACATTTGAATCATTCTTTTGAATGAACTCATTTATTTATTTATTTATTTATTCATTTATTTATTTATTTATTTATTTATTTTTTTATTTAAGCCTCCGTTTTGAAAGGGGCAGAATATATAGACGCTGTAGTTGTATACACAGGTGCTGATACTAAGAAGAATTTGAATATTCCCCAGAAGATAGAAGAAAATAAAACATTCTGCATAAAAATGAATAATATTGTATATTACTTAATATTCATGTACTTCTTTTTTGTTGTCCTAAGCGTTGTTATAAAAATAGTATTTTTTCACAAAAAAAGCTCCTTTCAAAATTCAAGAGATTCTTTCCTTAGTATGTTGGAGGATTTTGTTGGCTTGTATATATTGGTATTACCTATTATGATGTATTCAGAAAAGAGTTTAATTTATATTATACAAAGTTTGAGGATAGGTAAATGAGTAAACAAATATATATATATATATATATATATATATATATATATATATATATATATGTGAAACTATAGCCTATTTGAACAAATTCACTAAATATATATATATATATATATATATATTTTTATATTATAGAAAATGACCTAAGGATGAGAAACACTGAATCTGAAAAGCCCAAAGTTTTTAATAAGAATAAAAATGATGCCTTAGGTAATGTAGATTTATTAGCAACATCAAGAAATGGGGTCCTTGTAAAAAGGAAAGAACTGTTAGTATCATGTGTAATTAATAATGTTATGTATGGAAAAAAAGATTTAAAATGTTCACGCAAAAATTTCAAATTACCTACATTGAATATACTAGATTCAGAAAGGTTCAAATGAAAAAAACAATATACAAACATATATATATATATATATATATATATATATACTTGTTTGTTTATATATTTATCCGTTTTAGAAAAAATGTTTCCAAACTTTTAAACTTGGATGAAAGGATATTCAAAGATCCTGAAAATATTTTTTTCCCAACTCGCGATTTTTGCTCCTTTTTGAAATTATTCGAAAATAAAATATCATCAATATATAATCCATATTCCAGTAGTTTATCAAATTTATTGAAAGAAAAATATAAAAATTATGTGAACGAAGAAATTCTTAACAAAAATGTGAAACTAACGAGTTTTGTAAAATCTCAGCTGACTATTGGATACAATCGTAATATCAAAATTTTTGATAATATAAAACATATCATATAAAAAAATACATACATATATATATATATATATATATATATATATATATATATTTATTTATTTATTTATTTATTTATTGTTTTATTATTTTTTTTTTTTTTATGTTTAAGAAATTTGTGAGAATGATCAACTCAGTTATAGCTATCAAGAAATTTGTGAAGATTCTCAAAAAGGAAATATCCAATCTGTTAAGATTGAAGACTTTATTTTAGGATTATGTGGGTGTAATAGAATAATTATATATAATGAAAAGTGCTTAGATATTAGTTTGAACGAATACAAAAGTGATAATTTTATGGAAACATATAGTAAGTTTGAAACGGAGAATGAAGAAGATCATGAAAATGATCATGATGAATATAATAATGTGGAACATTCTGATGATGAAAATATCAATAGTATTGAATATGAAGATATATGTTTATATAATATTATAAGGAATACAGGATTTTCTATTTATTGTTATAAGAATACATTATTTCTTTATAATTTAGTGAAAGAATGTAAAGTATATTTTTTAACTTGTTATCATGATTTCTTAAGAAGTAATAAATTTTCTATGTGTATTTTAAAATGTGGACATAGTATAAATAATGAAAAGGAAGGAGGAGTGTTATTTGTACGAGGATATGATTTTAATATCCTTCCATATATATCTAAAGAGAAGAATAACATAAAGAAAATAAAAAATGCTATAAAAATATATACCTTAAATTATTTAAAAGTTATAATATTATGTAAAAAACAAATAAGTAATGAAGATATAGCAAAATATATTATATTAAAAAGTATAAGTAAAAAATTATCTTTCAAATTTTATGATTTGATTAAATTATTTTTTTTATATGATTTAGAAGTTATTGGAATTATAGGATTAAAAAATGAGTTAAAAGAAGGTGTCAAACAAACATTCAATGATGTAATAAATTTTGATATTAGATCTTGGATATTTGCAAATGAATGTTCAAAGGATACATATTTAACAGCTCTTCAATGTAATTTAATTGAATCATCTTCTAACTTATTTTTAATTAATTATTATAATTTAAAAAATACACATGAAGAGGGTGCTAATATATTATTCCATAATTTTATATCGTCTTTGTATAAGTTAAAATCAAATTCTTATGCTCTAGTTATAAATGATGAGAGTATAAAAAATATTATGACAAATGTAGAATCAATGGTAAAATTAATAAAAAGAAAAGATATCTAAAATATAAATATGAATACATTGATATATGTATATATATATATATATTATTAAAATAACACAATATATAACTTACAGTGTAAATTTTTTTTTTTTTTTTTTTTTTTTTTTTTTTTTTTTTTTTTTTTTTTTTTTACTTAGAAAATATTCTTATGTATAGCCATGAGAGCTACTGTAGTCTTATTTTGTAAATTGCAAAATGAGACTAAAGGAAAAATTATTAGAACCTTGTATGCTTTAACAAGGCCAAAATTGACAGTCCTAGGAATAGGAACAACGTTAAATGATGCTTACTTATTAAAATATTCATCTATAAGTGTCTGTTTAAGTTTGAACGAGCATGTAAACATCTTATATAATATATCAGATTATGTATTGCAAGAATTTAAATTTATTAGTGAATTGCTTATATTAGGAAGGCTAAACAGATTTTCCCTTTGGTAACAAAAAGGAAAAATAATTATAATTATGGATGTATAATATATATATATATATATGCATATATATATTATTATTTCAATGTAGCAAGGTATTTTTGTGGATAATATACCTAAAAATTACTGTTGTCTCATTTTATTTTTTCCACAATTTTGATAACTATTTTTCTGGATCTTCAGCATCTTCCATATTATATACCCAAACAACGTTTGCTCTTTTGCACTACTTTCTTATCATAGCATTTTCTGCCTATGAAATAGATTTACCATATAAATTTGTAAGGAGAGTACCTTATATATATCAGCTAGTAATAATTATAAGACAAAGAAAGTAAAAAAATTATTAAGAAGAAAAGATAATGTTACATGGAATTTGTAATATATATATATATATATATATATATATACACATGTTTATATTTTTTTCATTTTAGTCGAGAAGGAAATATTTTTTGAACAATAATATTATACTTTTAACAATAATTGAAGCCATACTAATTTCCCTTACTTCATATTATATATTACGATTAAATGTATTTCATTTGATTACTCATCGTGAATTTACTTTTCATATATTCATTTTAAATGTTTTTATAACAACAGAAAAAATTCTTTTACTTTCAAAAACATGGCACATATATTTTTTTATTATGGCAGTTCTAATTATAGGTATATTGTTTATATATGTTAATATATTTACTTTAGTAGATTGTATAAAAAATGGAAAATGTGAATTTAGTCTTTTTCAAATGGAAAATATATATTTCTGGACATCACTCTTTCCCATTTTATATATGAATTTTATCATTGATAAGCTTATGAAATATATAAGGAATAAGTAATAATACATAAAAAAAAAAAAAAAAAATCACCATGATAAAAAAAACAATGTGTTTGATATATATATGTATATATGATATGTTTTCTACTTTCTTTTGTGTATAAAATTTATATGTTTTATGTTCAACCAATTTGACGTATAAATGGATATATTTATATATTTTTCTTATAAATGTAAGTAAAAATAAAAATACAAATATATATTATATATATATATATATATATATTTTTTTTTTTTAGAATATACCCAGATATTTCAGACTATTTAAGAAAATATTTTCTTCGTAGAACGTTCTGTCACAATAATGATAAACCTTTATCACAACGGAAAATAAAAGGAACAAATAAATTTGAAAATTTTGTAAATTTTGAAAATTTTGAAAAATTTGAAAAATTTGAAAAAAACGATTTATTATTAAAACATATTCCAACTCCTAAAATTTATAAGATAAAAGATGATCCCACATATTATAACAAATCTAAGAAAAGTAAATTTTTATATGATACATTTAGAAAAGTTATAGATATTAATATAAAATACAGGAATCAACAATTAAATTTAGAATATAAAACATATGAGAAAGGGAATAAATTAAAATTACGTATAATTGTAATATTATTATTTGTTATTTATATTATAATATTTTCATCGCAAACAATAATTGATATAAATATAAAATCGAATATCCATTATATAACAATATTTTATATTATATATTTTGTATGTTCATGTGTATTATTAATATATATAAGAATAAGGAATAAAGGTACTTCTACATTTTTCTTTTTTTTGAGTAGATTTTTATTAATGTGTGGATTTTGTATAGAATTATATGATAATATTAGTAATGACATTTTAAATGTATTAATTACGTATTCCTTTACAGTATCTTATATATTTTTTATGTCCTTTAAAATATTAGAGGCTCTTTTAGTATGTATAAGTATACTCTTATTAACATTTTGGGTTTATTATGAGAAGAATAAGAATATGATAGATATATGTACTCATTTTTGCAGTAATCCATATTTATCAATAAATAATTTAGATCATATGAATATAACATGTTTATGTAAAAAACAAATAGTTATCTTCCTTATAAGTTTATTAAGTTTTACTTTGATTTGTTTATCTATGAAATATTATGAGATATTTTATTTGAAGAAAAAATTTTTATTTAGATATAAACAGAAAGTAAATCTAGCTAAACAAATTGAAATACTACATACGATGTTACCAAATTTTTTAGTAGAATATTTATTAATTAGTGATCCTAAAAATGATGGTATTATGGTTGGAAAAAATATATCTGGAGAAGATAGAGGTATAATATCTGTAATATTTTGTGATATTGATGATTTTCAAAATATGGTATCTACATTACAACCACATGTATTAGTAGAAACATTAGATAATTTATATTTATATTTTGATAAATGTATAAAATATTTTAATTGTATTAAAATAGAAACAGTATTTGAATCATATTTAGCAGCTTCTGGATTAAGTGAAAAGAAAAATAATGATTTAGACAAAATTATGTATGATACAAAATGTGCAATAAAATTAGCTATTGCTCAGCTTAGTGCCAAATATTATATATCATATAAAGTATTAGATACACGTGAACATTTTTCTGATAATTCTACTTCATATGATAAATATATAAATAAAAATATTAGTCTCAAAATTGGAATACATACAGGAAAAGCTATAAGTGGTGTTATTGGATCTGTGAAACCACAATATGCTCTCTTTGGAGATACTGTAAATACAGCGTCAAGAATGAAATCTACTTCATTACCTGATCATATTCATGTTTCTTATGATACGTATAAATATTTAAAGGAAGATAACACATTTGTATGGAAAGAAAGAAAGGTTTTTATAAAAGGAAAGGGTAAAATGAAGACATATCTTCTAGTAGACATTTTAGATGACGTAAAAAGGAAGGGTGAGTCCTTAAATTATTATTCATCTTCTAATTTGTTATTATCTCAATTGGGTAGTGAAACTGAATCGATATATGAAGAAAGGGAGAATAGTAAGGGAGGTAACAGTAATATAAGTAAGGAACATATTAGATCTATTAATAAGTCAAATAGTAGTAATATTAGTAAGGAACATATTAGATCTATTAATAAGTCAAATAGTAGTAATATTAGTAAGGAAAGTATAATATCTATTAATAAGTCACGAAATAATTCTATTACGGGTATAAATAAAGTGCATATAAAAGATAAGAAAAATATGGTTATTAAACATAACAGAAAGAAAGATAAAATTGATAGTACTTATAATAAAAGAATTGATAAAAAAAGCAGAGATAAAAAGAGTGATAGGATGTATCATACATTGGATGAAGTTGTTAAACATACGGATATACATTTATTAGATTACAAGATAAATAAAAAGAGATATAAAAAAATGAAAAGTAATACAAATAATGAGAATAAATTAATAGGAGATATATTTAACATGTATGATAAAAAAATAAAATATTTCTATAAAAAAAATTATGAAAGTAACAGCATGGAAAATAGATCATTTATGAAACATTATAAAAATACTAAATATAAAAAATCAGATTATCTTCTTTTAGATAAAAAAGGGAAAAGTGAAAGGTTTAAAAGAAATACATCATATATATTAGAATCGCCTTTACATTTAATAGGTGATATAGTTGATAATAATATGAAGAGAAAAAAGAAAAAAAAAGAAATAAACACAATTGTATCTGATGATATGTTTACTTCACCTGTCAATATAAAAGAATATAATTATAATCACCAGAAAGGGGAAAAAGAAATTGTAGGAAATTTATCATATGACAAAACAAAGAAAATATTTCCTTTTGTAAAATTTACCAAGGAAGGGAAAATAAAAAAAAAAATAGAAAAAAATAAAATAAATAATAATAATAATAATGATAATTTTCCTTATAATGATTATTCATCATCTAGTAGTCTAAAATATTGTGATAATGAAAATAATTTTGTGATAAAATATATTAGAGAAAGAAAAGATTTTCAAAAAAAATTTGATCATCCAAATTTTAATTTTAGCAAATTTTTACACAATTATAATTCATTCAAAAATAAAAAAAAAAATAAGAAGAATAATAAAAATGTAAGATCAAATGGATATCAGAATTATACATCTTCAACTAATGATGGTGTTTCTTATAATTTCTTATCAGATAGTTTGTATTATTCAGATAATGAGTATTCTTCTAATTCTTTAAAATATGATAATAAAAGTCTTATAAAAAATAAAAAAATTATAAAATTTGATGATCTTTTTACTAAAATATATATAAAGAAAAAACGTTTACTCCAAAGGAATAACTATGACGTAAGGAGAAAGGAAAAAAAATTAATGAATAATAATGGTATGTCAAGAAATAAAACAAAAAATATAAATCTTAATGAAAAAAAAAAAGAGATCAAATATTTTGTCACTAATGAAAATGCAGACCATGATAATAATAAAAAAGATGATTCAAAAAGGATGAAAAAATATTTTATACATATATCAAAACATAAAAAAGAACAAATAGAAGATAAAAAGAAGACTCATAAATGTTTTCATAATAATGTTGAATGTGTTTACCCTTATACAGATAATAATATAAACATTAATTTTTCAAGAAATGAAAAAAGAAAATATAGCATCAATTTATATGATCACTTAGATGAACAAGAAAAAATGAAAGGAAAAAAAAAATATTTCAACAAGGATAAGGAATTATTAGGATCTATTAATAAACAAGCGGAAAGGAAACCAAGCAAAAAAAAGAAAAAAAAAAAAAATGTGGAAAATAAAAAGGATAAAAAAAAAAATAGAATGATTACAAACAAAACAAATAAGAAATATGCCAAGAGCATTATTAGTGGTGACGAACAAAACAGTAATGATAATAATTTTTTTAAAAAAAAAGAGGTGAATTTTACAGGTAAAAATGAAGAATATTTAAATAGAACTAATACTAATTTGTCTATAGGCTTAAAAGATATGGAAGAAAATGATTATGAAATTCATAGTAATAATATATATTATAATAACCATATATGTAGTGACGATATAAATAATACAATAAAGTTGAATGGTACTGGAAATGATATGAATAGTATATCAAAAAATAAAGGAAATAATAAATTAGGTAAGAAAATTAGTTTTTTTAGTTTGAATAATAAATATCATGAATCAGATATTATTAATGAAGAAGATACTAAAAATATATCCAATATAACAGAAAGCCAAATAATTAATAAGGATAAATATAATTATTTTACCCGTAGTCCATCTCTTAAAAAAAAAAAAAGTGTTTTCACTAAGATCAATAATTTATTTAAAAGTTATTTTAAAAGTATTGATGTGCATGAAAAATTTGGTTTTTCTAAAAAATTTAAATTCCAAACAAAGGATTCAGAAGACATAAAAGGAAATAATAATAAAATTAGTAAAAATAATCATAATAATAATAGTAACTATGGATATAATGATAGAAGTAAGTGTAGTAACACTGATAGTAGTAAGTATAGCCATGGTGATAGTAGGAACCATCAGCATAGTTATAATAGTCATGTTACCTTATCCAAAGAACAAGGACCAGAAAACAATAAAAATGTAGACTATGCATATCAATTTGATAATTACGATAAGAAGCTACTAAAAAAGTTAACATCTAACTTACAATTAAATAAAAAGAATGTGAAAAATTTTAACATGTTTTATTATAAATTCAATGATGAAGAACTAGAAGAAGAATATACCAGAAATTATTATAGAGAAATAATTAATATTGATTTAACAAAAAAATTGATTATAATATTTATATTTACAGAAATATTTTTAAGTTTATGTAATATAATAGAATTATCATTTTATGAAAAGAAGTTAAAATATAATGATTCGATAGTTATAATATGGCTTATTAGATCAATATATTTATTTATAATAACATATATATGGATAATATTAAAAACTAAATTAAAAGAATATAAAAATAATTCAAGTAAAATGATGTGGACTATATTTATATTAAATATATTTTTATGTTCTTGGGGTATTATATTAATAGATTTATCATGTATACATTATAGTATGTTATTAGGAAATAAAAATGAAAGAGCATTATTTTTTATGAAAGATGCAAGTGAACTTATAATATGTATTCAATTAATATTTATAAAAAATATGTTATTTAAGCATAAATTTTTTTTTTTCGTATTTTTTTATATATTCCTTATTTATTCATTTAGTAAATTATTTAGTATACACACATGTCAAACACATATATGTTGTAGTATTATTTTATTTATATCTATAAATATCCTTTATTTTTGGTATTCAGAATATTTAGATAGAATACAATTCTTAGTTAAAAGAAAGAGAAATAGAATGGAGAAAATATCACAGGATTTCTTAACAAAAATATTGCCTAGACAAGTTCTAGAAGAATATCAAAACGATAATTTACAATTAACATATAAACATGAAAAAATCGCATTCTTATTTGCAGATATTGTTGGATTTACAAAATGGAGTAAAACAGTATCTCCTAAGGAGGTCTTGAAATTACTACAAAAATTAATATCTAAAATTGATAAAGATACAATTAAATTAGGTTTATATAAATTATTCACAATTGGGGATGCTTATGTAGCAACCAGTCAGCCAAATTCATCTATAACTGATGAAAGTGAAGCATTAGAAGGAATATTAAATATATTGAAGCTAGCTAAACTTATCCTACATAATATTAATACTATTAAAATACAATTCAATAAACATGACTTTAATATGAGAATAGGTTTACATTATGGCTCATGTGTTGGTGGTATTATAGGTTCTGTAAGAATAAGATATGATATGTGGGGTCTGGATGTTCTTATAGCTAATAAGATAGAATCAAATGGAATACCTGGAGAAATAATTTGTTCTGAACAATTTAGGCATTTCTTCATACAAAATGAGCCACAGGCGTAAAAAAAAAAAAAAAAAAAAAAAAAAAAAAAAAAAAAAAAATATATATATATATATAATATATATATAATATATATATTTGTATATTATATATTATATATCAATATGTGTAAGATATAATTTCTCCGCTTTTTTAGGAAACTTAACTTTTGGTACTACAAAAGCATATATATAAATGACCAGGATATAAAACTATATGTTATTGAAGATAAAAATTATGAAGAAGATTATGATCCAAAAGTTATAGACTATACAACTTTATTGAAATTACGTCAAGAAAAGGGATTACATTCGTGAAAAGAAAGAATCATAAAAAAATTACAATAAAATAATTCTTAACAATTCAGATAATTTTCTAAAATATCTTACTCATAGTATATATATATATATATATTTTTTTTTTTTTTATTTTTTAATAATATTTTATGTTATGTTAAAAACATATTCAGAAGTTATGCTTCTATTAATGAAAAAATATAATAAAATGTGTATACATATACTAGGTAAAAAAGTATATATATTAAATATATATATATATATATTAAAAAATTAAAACAATTAAATAAAAATAAAACTAACACAAAAAAAAAAAAAGAAAAAAAAAAAGGTATTATTATTATGGAATAAAAATTAATTATTCAATAAAATAAATAATACATATATATATTTATATATATTATGACATATTAAGTGTATTATATTTTCATATTTATGAGGAATAATGGTAAATAATTTCTCATGAGCCCATAAATTTATTCCTCTGTTTAATACAAATGATGAATCTCATACGTTGAGATATTTTTATGTAACTTAATATATAAATATATATATTTAAAATTAAATGACAGTATCTCTGAAATAGAGAATATATATATATATATATATATATATATATATATATATTCATATTTTTATTTATTTACTTATTCATTTTGATTTATTCTTTGATTTGAACAAAAAAATAAGAATAGATTATACATACAACATATATATGTATATATATTATATTATTGTAAGAACCATTTAATATAATAGATCATTAAAAAATTGATGATCAAATAAATGTTCAGGTAAATGTTTCGGTATATTATAATTATTTGTTTGATTATTTTTATTGCTATAAATAATATTTATATCATTGTTAAGTTGATTATTTTTTGGGTTTAATTCATTAGATACTATTTTCGTTTCATTTTCTTTTTTTGATTTTCTTTTTGGTTTTTGTCTTTTTTACTAATTCGTTTATTTTTCCTTAATCGTTTGATAAAATTTTGATTTGTATTGTTATGATTAATATATTGATAAATAGTTTTATTATTTGTATTTGTTCTGTTATTGTTATTATTGTTATTATTGTTATTATTGTTATTATTGTTATTTTTATTATTATAATTATTATTATTATTTGAGTTATGTTTATTACTATACTTTATCATAGAGAAATTAAAATTATTACCTATACTATCAATTCTTCTAAAACTAGAATAGGAATTATTAATATTATTACTACTTTTAATCGTGTTGTTTTTCTTTTTATTTATATTTGTAGTAATTGAATTTTTCTTCCTCCTTTTTTTCTTATTTAACTCATTATTATTATTATTATTATTATTATTGTTGTTGTTGCTGTTATTTTTTTTATTAGTGTTATCATAATTTATTATACTAAGATTGTGCGCGTTTCTAAGTTCTTTATTCAGTTCATTTAAAGCTTGGAAATTATTTTCATCTGGCAATTTATTTGTAAATATTCTATCATTGTTCATATTAAACCTGTCTTCAAATTTTAAGTAAAAATTTCTATTATTATTATTATTTATATTAGAATTATTATTATCTGTATTATTATTTGTATCAGGGGAGACTATTTGTTGTGTCTGTTCTAATGATAAATGTGCTTCATTTATATTAAAAACATCGAAAGGAATGAAATTATCATTGTCATAATTGCTATTATAATCACTACAACTACTGAGATTATAATAATTATTATTATTATTACTCATAATATTATTATTATTATGAGTAATATTATTATTATTATGAGTAATATTACTATTATTATTATTACTATTATTATTATTACTATTATTAGTATTACTATTATTATTATTAGTAATATTACTATTATTATCATTTTTCTTATCACTTTGAATTATATTATTAAAACTCTTTGTTATAGAATCTAACTGATTTTCAATTGAAACCCCTGAAGTATCTACATTCTTCTTTTTTAGTGTATCTAATAAACGATTATCATTTTCATCTAAAGGATTAGAAATATTTATGTAATTTTCAACCGGATTTATCTCATAGGGAGAGAGGTGTGAGTTTATATAAGATAAATCCTTAGGAATATTATTTTTTTTACTGTAATATTCTAAGAGAGCTACAGCAGACAAATCAAGATCATTATGAATATTATTAGTAGTAGAAGATGTAATATTTTTATTAAAATTAGAGGACGAAATATTTTTATCATCATTAGGTATGTTGGCAATTTTATTAATATTACTTATAGTCTTTGTTTTTTCTTTTAACATAATATCATAATCTTGTATACTTGAAATTTCATTAACATGAATATTATTAAAATCAGTCAAGACATCAAGAACAATATTATTAAAAAACATTTCAGGACTACCAACAAATGTTGCACTTTTTGATTGTAATAAATTTCTTTTTAATATTTCATTCACTCTTGTATTTACATCTTGATATCCTATTCCATTTATATGAGATGAACCTTTATCATTCGAAATATTATTACCATTTTTATTTTTATCATAAACATTTTCTTCATCACTATCAGATATACATATAACTTCTTGATTGCCTATAGAGGAAGTTAAGAAGCATTAAATTATGTATATGAGATATAAGAAAAAAAAAAAAAAAGAAAAAAAAAAATTATATACCAATATCGGTATATTTATAAAATTAATTTATATTTAATTTTATTCATTTTATTAATACGGATAATATAAAATTACAATGAAAAAATGAAAAAAAAGACACGCCAATTTATAAATATATATATAATAATATATATATTATATGTATTTATAGGAATAAAATAAAAGTCATAAAAAAAAAAACAAATTTTAAAAAATGTGGCATCATTATTGAAATAATGAAATCATGTTTAAAATGTATAAATACAAAAAGGTGTGTAATAAATTAAAATATTCATACACACATATATATATATATTTTAATTAGTTATCATATATTATATATATATGCGTATATATATTCATATATACATCATTATAAAAACAAAAATTTAGAATAGGTACACAAACACAACAAAAAAAAAAAAAAAAAAAAAAAAAAAAAAAAAAAAAAATTATAATAAATATTAAAAGCAAATTATTGAATTATACATATATTTCTTGAAAAAAGGAAAAAAAAAAAAAAAAAAAAACATCACATTTACAACCAAATGAAAAGAATTAAAAATATATTTTTAAACATTTTTATATTAAAAAATATTATATAGATACATATAAACATAATATATACATATATATATATTTTCTTTTTGTTTGACAATAAAATAACATATATTTAATATTTTTCTTCTAATATTTGTTTTATCTTGTCATGTAATAATCATTTTATTTCAATTTCTTTTACAAAAATATATAAACCACATTTATGTACTTTCATATGTAAATAAGTTCATATTTTTCTTATTAAATATATATTCTCTCAACAAACTTTCATATAACATATATATCATTTTATTTTATTAATTTTTTTTTTTTTTACTTTTAAAAATAAAATTAATTATTTTTAATTTCTAAAAAAAAAAAATTACATTAAATGAAAATTGATAAAAAGTAAATGAGGATAAATATATTTATATGTATGTATATATAATATTAAAAAATATATATATATATATAATGTATATTTAATTTTTTTTTTTTTTTTTTTTCCTAAGCATATCAATTAATGTATAGTATACCTTGTATAATGTTATTATTTTTTTCCATATTATATTTATCACAGTTGGTATTATATGTGTTGTTGTTATCATCTGTGTCTGAATCTAAAATTATTATTTCATCATTATTGAAAGACTTATCATTATTCTTTTGTTCATTATTAGATTTGACTACAAAGGAGACATAAAAATAAATAAATAAAAATATATATATATATATATATATATATATATATATATATATATATATATATATTTAATGTACATATTATGTAAATCTCCCAATATGGAAGATGAATTTTTCTTTTTTTTTTTTTTTTTTTTTTTTTTTTTTTTTTTTTTTCTTGTTACTTACCCATAATATACTCGTTTTTAATATCAATATGTTTTTTTTGCAAATCCAGAGCGTCTACATCATCCAACTGTTTTATCACTTTTGGTTCCTGATTATTTTTATTGAAAATAATTTCAGCTTGTTTACTTAGCTCAATTTCCTTAATATCTTTGGGCACTTGTGAGAGTATATAAGTAATAAATGTATCAATAACCAGGCTCTTTGGTCGTAAATAAAAAGAGCATATAGGACATTTCCATCGATTATTAAATGCTTTTGTTTTTTTCGTAACATCAATGAATGATTTTAAATCAAAACATTTTATATGTGAACACATGATACCTCGACATGGTATCAAAATTCTATCTAAGGAAAATGGACAATGTAAACTAACCTTTCTATTAATTTCCATACACATAACTTCATCACTATCATGTTTTGTAGATAATATATTTACAATTCTCTCTTTTGCATCTTTAAAATTTAAAGAACTTCTTAAAATAACATTTTCAATTATGACTTGTTCAGGTTCATATTTACATAAAGCAAAAGTAACAACAAATAATTTAGGTACATCATAATTGGTACTAATAATATCAATATTATTAATACCTGCTTTTAATGTATGAGTAATTTTTAATGGACTATCTCTTCTTTTATGTTCCCATGAGGGTTCAAATATTTTTTCGGTAATATTTCCATTAACCTTCAAATTAAATGTTTTTGGCCATTCTTGTTTTATGGGTGTTGTATTATTTAGATTTTGAGGTTCCAAATTAATGCAGAATACTATAACATCTTTATTTTCATTTCTCCATTGTTTAATATCACTAGCATTAATCATTAACTTTTCAGTATTCGCACTTATATTCTTCATCCATAATACTTTTTTCATAGGATAAAAAGGATCCATATCTTTCATACGACAAGCTATACATAATATTTCATAATTTCTCAAATCTTTATTTATAAATGAATTAGGTATATAACAACTTATGTGTTGATTTTTTTTGCATTCAATACATTTTACTATTCCGTTCTTGCTGCTGATATTTTTAGACATTCCTCCACATACACACGTCGAAAATTCGTTATCCTCTTCGTATATTTTGACTATAAAAATAAAATAAAATAAAATAAAAATAATATTTATACATAACAATATAGGTTAATATATATATATATATATGTACACTTTTTTCTCCAACATATGATCATTAATTTCATATATCTTATATTTTAATTTTAAAAGTAAGAACTCACCTTTGCTTTTTCTGGCTGTAGAAGAAGAAGCTTTTTTCGTTGAAGGAGTGTCACTGCTTGCATATGCAAGTTTATCTACATTATTAAAATTAAGATTAATATTATGATCATTTGTAACATAATTAACATTAGAAAAAAATAATTTACTACTATCATGAAGTATATTTGTACTCATACTTTTATCATTTATTATATTAAATATTGATGGTTTGGTTGCCAAAATAAATTCATATATCTGTTCTTCTCTTTCAACATCAGTTATGTATTGTAATATACGCTCAACTATGGCTACCTTCTTCCCATGTTGTGGTAATAAAAACTTTCTACATAACTGATTCAGGTCATACACCCTTAATTTATTTAAGCTATAAACAAAAAAAAAAAAAATAATAAATAAAATATATATATATATATATATATATATATATATATATATATATAGACATTATTGTAGCGTTACAAAAATATTTAAATAAACTTACTATTCAGACATATTAGTATTGTTTACATTGTATGTCATTGTGTTCCTGCATGTATGTATATATGTAATGGTTAAATATATTTTTCTCTCTATAAAAATATTATATAAAATATATATTTATATATACTTATTGAGAATTTACATATAAATTTATATATATATAAATATATTTTTCTTGTCCCACATTTCGAACTATTCCTTAAATAAATAGCAATATTTCTTTTTATTTTATTATTTCATTATAAAGATAATAAAATAAAAATATTTACAGATCATATTTTTTTATACTTAAATATGTTTTGAATACATTCATCAATCAATGTTTCCACAAAAAAAAATAAAAAATTAAAGAACACATAATTAAAAATTATAGTTGAATGTTATAATAACGGTATGTATATATATAAACTATTATATATATATGAATATATATATTTGTACATGTATATATAAATATATATATATATATATATATATATATATTTTCTATGTATTCATAAACTAAAATACATCATGTCCACATAAAGATATCGTTTTTTCTCAACATTTGACACATATATAATAATAAATTAGTGTATATAAAAAACATATATTTTTTTGAAAAAAAGACAAAAATTTTATTTTTTTCAAAGTATAAACTTATAATACTTTTTAAAATTTTTATTAGATATGTAAATAAATATACATTGAATATTTATTCATAAAAAATTTTAAGGCATATATATATATATATATATATATAATATAATATATATATTTTCTTAAGTATTAAAAGAAGAAATAAAAAAAAAAAGGTATACATATAAATATGAGATATTTATTTTATATACATGAATATATATAAATATGTATGAAAGTATAGCTTTTTGTTATATATTTATAATACTTAGAAAATTATTTATTAATATATATATAAATTTATATTATATTTACGTACATAATTATTCATTATATATTTAATACAAATATTCCTTTTTGTTTATTATAAGTAAATATATATATATATATATATATATATATATATATATATATTTATTTATTTATTTATATTAAAACAATCTTATATATAACCATGAAAAATAAATAAAAAAATATATAAAGGGTAAAATAATACGTAAATAATGAATATATAAAAAATATAAAAATATTAAGAAATATATTTTTATATAAAAATAAATAAAAGCTCATAAAAATATATATATAAATTTTTCCATTCCAGTTATTATATAAAATAAATAACATATATATATATATTATAAATATATTAAAAAGTATTAAATATATTTTATAATATATTATATATTGTTTAACTATATTATATTATATATATATATATATATATATATTATATTAAATTATATTATATATAATATATAGTAAAAATTATATATTGAATACTATATTTTTATATGTTATAAGAATTAACATATAATAATAATATAATTATAATATTATAATTATTATAAAGGTTATTATTTATTTATTATTTTTTTTTTTTTTTTTTTGTTCTAATTATTTATATTTATTATATAAATAATTCGTTCATATGAAAATATATAATACAATTTTCATGTATTATAATATTATAAATATATAATATAAAATTATTTTATATATACAGAATAAAAAACAATTATATCTGTATTATGATTTATTTTGTAATATTATATGGTTAATATAAATATTATATTATTTTTTTATATGTATATTCAAAGAAAAATTTTAACACCATAGCTTAATTTTATTATTTAAATAAAAGAAAAAAAAAAGAACCACCATTTCTCGTACTTGGTTTTATTTATTTTTTTTTTATTTATTTCAAAAAGTATAATAAATAAATGAATAGTTATTATTAAAAGAGGCCATGCTCTTTATAAAAGGCAAAAAAAAAAAAAAAAAAAAAAAAAAAATTAAATTGATAGTAAAATGATAATATTAAATAAAATACATATATACTTATTATTAATGATATGTTAATATTTCCATCATCTCCCCGAAAAAAAAAAAGAAAAAAAAAACAAAAAACGAAAGAAATAAAGAATTTATATAATAATATATTAAAATATATTTACGTCTTGTGAAAAATAGATTTCATGAATTGATGAGAATTTTATATTTAAGTATATTATGACAACATATATATATATATTAAGAATTGTTAATATTTTTTCGAAGTACATTATATATAAATCTTTGTCATAGAAATTATAAGATATGTTTACTATTTTAATTTTATATATTAATTATAGGTTTATAAAATATATATATGTTATGTGTATAATGTATATTATATATTATAAATATGTTCCTATGTTGACATTTTTTTTTCTTACATATGATAGCAAAATATAATATATTTTAATTATAAATATAAATTAATTAAATGTAATATTTATATCCAATTTGGATAATATAGCATAATATTTATTTTTTTTTTATTTCTTCTAATAACTGGAATATTTAAAATTAAAGTCTTTTTTTTTTTTTTGAAATATTCAAAAGGAGAAGAGTATTTACATATATATAAAGATTAAAAAAAAAAATGAATATAATAAGTAGATTATCTTATATTTCTTATATATATTATTTCTAAGTATTATTTTTTATTTTTAAAATAGTTATATTTTATAATGAAAGCATATACATTTTTTACTTTTAAGGATTAATCTGTGTACATACATATATTATATATATATATATATATATATATAATGTTTTTACTATAACATTAATTTAAAGTATTTTTACCCGAAATTTATTTTAATATAAAACTATATATGTAAAAATATTATAATTATCACAATTTATTTTTTATATATTATTTCACTGCACCTTTTAATACCAACGTCGGTATATGAAAATATATATGTTATATAATGTATATATTTTAAAGGGTCACATAAAATGCTCATATATATATATATATATATATATATATATATATATATATATATACATATATTTATCATTTGTTAATTTATTCTTTTGGTATATAATAAATAAATATAATTATATATACATATATATGTAGACACTAAAATTAAATAATATATGTTCAATTTTTTTTTTTAATCTTATAATCATGTATATATGTACATATATATATATATATATATACATCATAATTTATTTGAAAAAAAAAAAGGAATATATTCATCATGCAAGATCATAAAATAAAAATTACAAATTGTAGTGAAAAAACAAATTAATTTTTTTTTTTTAAAAAAGGTATTTAAAAAAAATGTGTTTCATATATATTATATAAATATTGACTGTAAATATTTACATATATTATATTTATGATCATTTATTTGCAACAAAAAAAACATCCTTAATAATATAAAAAAAAAAAATAAAAAAAAAAAAATAATGATGTACTCTTTTAACGTAAAGTACTTTTAAAAATATATCGTATTAAATATATGAACTGTCAAAAAAAATATATTACAATATAAAAACCAAATTATTATTTATTTTTTTTTTACTTGATTTATATGTTTTTTTCCTACTTATATTTATATATGTACAAAAAAAAAAAAAAAAAAAAAAAAAAGAATAAAATAATAAAATAATAAAAATAAATGGAAAAAAAATATATATATATATATATATATTTTTATGTTACCGTAATATATACTATATATAGTAACACTTTAAATTATTACATGTATATGTATATGCTAATACAAGAACAAAATTATATATATATATAATTATATTTTATTATATATTTCTTATTAAATCATTATAAGATATTTTGAATGACATATATATTAAATATCATATTTGTCATAATAATATTTTTAAAATATTAAAAAAAAATAATAATATATAATATTAATATTAAATTTGGTACTAAGTTGTATAAAATAAAAAGAAAAAAAAAAAAAAAAAGGAAAGAAAGTATATTATATTATAATTATATTAAAAAAAAGAAAAAGAAATATAAAAAAAATATAAAAAAGTAATTTATACATACATATATATATATATAATATAAATATATTTAAATATTATTTTAACATATACTTATATATAAGTATTTTTATTTTTATTTTTATCTTTATATTTATATTTATATTTATATTTTTATTTATTTATTGTTTTATTTTTATATTACACCTTATAAGAATACTTATATTTATATATATGTATATATAAATGAATTTAATAAAATTAATGAAAGTTTTTGGATATATAAATATAATCACAAATTGTGTTCAAAGCTTTACAAATAGAGCTGATAAAAAAAGATATAATGTTTTTGCAAAAAGTTTTATAAATACAATAAATACAAATTTATATACATTTAAAGCAGTCATGAGTAAAACACCAGAATGGATACATGAGAAGTCTCCTAAACACAGTAGTTATGATATTATAGAAAAGAGATATAATGAGGAGTTTAAGATGACTTATACAGTATATCAACATAAGAAGGCTAAAACACAAGTAATATCATTAGGCACTAACGATCCTTTAGATGTAGAACAAGCTTTTGCTTTTTATGTTAAAACGTTGACACATTCAGGTAAAGGTATACCTCATATTTTAGAACATTCAGTATTATCAGGATCTAAGAATTATAATTACAAAAATTCTATTGGTTTATTAGAAAAGGGTACGTTACATACTCATTTGAATGCTTACACTTTTAATGATAGGACAGTATATATGGCTGGTTCAATGAATAATAAAGATTTTTTTAATATTATGGGTGTATATATGGATAGTGTTTTCCAGCCCAATGTATTAGAAAATAAGTATATTTTTGAAACAGAAGGATGGACATATGAAGTAGAAAAATTAAAAGATGAAGAAAAAGGTAAAGATGAGATACCACAAATGAAAGATTATAAAGTATCATTTAATGGTATTGTATATAATGAAATGAAAGGTGCTTTAAGTAGTCCTTTAGAAGATTTATATCATGAAGAAATGAAATATATGTTTCCTGATAATGTGCATTCTAATAATAGTGGTGGAGATCCTAAAGAAATTACTAATTTATCATATGAAGAATTTAAAGAATTTTATTATAAGAATTATAATCCTAAAAAAGTTAAAGTATTTTTCTTTAGTAAAAATAATCCTACTGAATTATTAAATTTTGTAGATCAATATTTAGGTCAGTTAGATTATAGTAAATATCGTGATGATGCAGTAGAAAATGTAGAATACCAATCATATAAAAAAGGACCTTTTTATATTAAGAAAAAATATGGTGACCATTCTGAGGAAAAAGAAAATTTAGTATCAGTAGCTTGGTTATTAAACCCAAAAGTAAATAAAAATAACAGCAACCATAATAGTGGTAGTGATAATCAAAATGGTGAGAATAATAGTTATTCAAATGGTAGTCATAGTCTAGATTTAAGTTTAGAAAATCCAACAGATTATTTTGTCCTTTTAATAATAAATAATTTATTAATACATACACCTGAGAGTGTTTTATATAAAGCATTAACTGATAGTGGATTAGGTAATAATGTTATAGATAGAGGTTTAAATGATAGTTTAGTTCAATATATTTTTAGTATTGGTTTGAAAGGTATTAAAAGAAATAATGAGAAAATAAGAAACTTTGATAAAGTACATTATGAAGTTGAAGAAGTAATTATGAATGCTCTTAAAAAAGTTGTAAAAGAAGGTTTTAACAAATCAGCTGTTGAAGCATCTATTAATAATATAGAATTTGTATTAAAAGAAGCAAATTTGAAAACTTCTAAAAGTATAGATTTCGTTTTTGAAATGACATCTAAATTAAATTATAATCGTGATCCATTATTAATATTTGAATTTGAAAAATATTTAAATATTGTAAAACACAAAATTAAAAATGAACCAATGTATTTAGAAAAATTTGTAGAAAAACATTTTATTAATAATGATCATAGATCAGTTATTTTATTAGAAGGTGATGAACATTATGCACAAGAACAAGAAAATTTAGAAAAAGAAGAATTAAAAAAAAGAATAGAAAATTTTAATGAAGAAGAAAAAGAACATGTTATTAAAAATTTTGAAGAATTAAGTAAATATAAAAATGCAGAAGAAAGTCCTGAACATTTAAATAAATTCCCAATTATAAGTATATCAGATTTAAATAAAAAAACTTTAGAAATACCTGTGAATGTATATTTTACAAATATTAATCAAAATAATAATATAATGGAAACATATAATAAATTAAAAACTAATGAATATATGTTAAAAGATAATATGGATGTATTTTTAAAAAAATATGTATTAAAAAATAATAATACATATTATAGTAATAATAATACTAAAACACAAAATGAAGGAAATGTACCTATATTAGTTTATGAGATGCCAACAGCAGGAATTGTATATTTACAATTTGTCTTTTCATTAGATCATTTAACATTAGAAGAATTAGCATATTTGAATTTATTCAAAACATTAATATTGGAAAATAAAACAAATAAAAGATCATCTGAAGAATTTGTTATCTTAAGAGAAAAGAATATTGGAAGTATGTCTGCTAATGTTGCTTTATATTCAAAAGATGATCATTTAAATGTAACAGATAAATATAATGCACAAGCTTTATTTAATTTAGAAATGCATGTATTAAGTCATAAATGTAATGATGCATTAAATATAGCATTAGAAGCAGTTAAAGAATCCGATTTTTCAAATAAGAAAAAAGTTATTGATATATTGAAAAGAAAAATTAATGGTATGAAAACAACATTTAGTGAAAAGGGATATGCTATATTAATGAAATATGTAAAGTCCCATTTAAATTCTAAACATTATGCACATAATATTATTTATGGATATGAAAATTATTTAAAATTACAAGAACAACTTGAATTAGCAGAAAATGATTTTAAGACATTAGAAAATATTTTGGTACGTATAAGAAATAAAATATTTAATAAGCAAAATTTAATGGTAAGTGTAACATCCGATTATGGAGCATTAAAACATTTATTTGTTAATTCTAATGAATCATTCAAAAATTTAGTATCTTATTTTGAAGAAAATGATAAATATATAAATGATATGGAATCTAATGTAAATGATAAAACATTACTTGGATGGAATGAAGAAATTAAAAGTAAGAAATTATTTGATGATGAAAAGGTAAAGAAAGAATTTTTTGTATTACCAACATTTGTTAATTCTGTATCAATGTCAGGAATTTTATTCAAACCAGGAGAATATCTAGATCCATCATTTACTGTCATTGTAGCAGCATTAAAAAATTCATATTTATGGGATACTGTTAGAGGATTAAATGGAGCTTATGGTGTTTTTGCTGATATAGAATATGATGGTAGTGTAGTCTTTTTATCAGCTAGAGATCCAAATTTAGAAAAAACATTAGCTACATTTAGAGAATCAGCTAAGGGATTAAGAAAAATGGCTGATACAATGACTGAAAATGATTTGTTAAGATATATAATTAATACTATAGGATCCATTGATAAACCTAGAAGAGGTATAGAATTAAGTAAACTATCTTTCTTAAGACTTATATCTAATGAAAGTGAACAGGACAGAGTAGAATTTAGAAAGAGAATTATGAACACAAAAAAAGAAGACTTTTATAAATTTGCAGACTTGTTAGAAAGTAAAATTAATGAATTTGAAAAAAATATTGTTATCATTACTACAAAGGAAAAGGCAAATGAATATATTGCAAACGTAGATCCAGAATTTAAAAAAGTATTAATAGAATAAAATAATATATATATATATATATATATATATATATATATATATATATATATTTTGTATATTTTATATAATATGTCAATGAGTAATCTTACATACAATACACCTTATCTTTCTTTTTTTTTTTTTTAATTTTCATATAAGGAAAAATAGTTTTAAACATGAAAATATAAATAAATAAATAAAACTAAATACTCATTTATATTATTCATGAATTATAATTCAACGTTTATAATCCATTTTACTTTACATTATTATAATTATTCATCATTTTATTATTTTATTATATATATATATTTTTTTCTACATTATATATAAAGATCTATCAAACTTTAAATGAATGTATTTAAAAATATAAATCATCAAAAGGATATTATAATGTTTTATGTTATAAAATAAGTGTACTATATTCCTCATCTCTTTTTTTTATAAAACACATAATTTTTTTTTTTTATATTCTTATACTGTCTGTTTACAATAATAAATATAGAATGGATTCCTTAGTCAAATTACTTATAATTTATTAGATTAATATAGGAATAATAAAATATATTTTAAAGTTAAACATTGAATATATTAAAGTAAAAAAAAATAAAATAACCAAAAAATTTAAATAAGGAATATATATTATGTGATGTATAAATGATATATAACGAATATATTGTAAAAAGGAAAAGTTCTTTTTTTCATGTGTACATATTAATCTTTACAAAATATAAATATATATATATATATATATATATATATATATATATATTATGTTTATTACATGGATTATTTTTAATATTATTTTAGTTGTATCTAATAATAATGTAAATAAAATTTTTTTTTTTTTTCTTTCTATATTTTTGTTCTAAAAAAAAAAAAAAAAAAAATACCATATATATGTACATGTATAATAAGTTATATATATATATATATTAAATATTCATAAAATTAAAAGCTCTTTTCTTTAAACATAAAAAATTGAAATATATATATATATAATATATATTCCATCAATTTTTAAAATGTAATACAAAATATAAAAATATATAATTTTTTAAATATAAATAAATAAATATATATATATGTGTATATAAAATAAAATGTGTGCATACTGTATAATATATTTTATGTATTATATGTATAATATTTTATATGTATTATATATTTTATATGGACTAATATATATATATATATTTTATATTGTAAAATGTTTAGAGTAATATAAAAAAAAAATTATATAAAAATATTAAATTTGCATATGCTATAGGATAATACAAATTTGAATAATAAAAATTTACATTAAATGTATAATTGTATTTCTCATTTATATATTGAAAAAAAGAATAATAATAAAACATAAATTATAAAATAAAAGAATATGTATTTTCATTTTAATTGAATAGCTCATGTTTTTCCCATGTTATTATAAGTTTTATTATAAGATCTTTGCATATATGGTCCTTGTTCATTGTTTTTAAAAAAATTATATGGAAAATGACCATATTGCGAATTAATAAAAGATTGATGTACATCGTTTGTAGAAACTCGTGAATTATATCTATTGTTTGGCATGGTATTTTGAATTGAATACATTTCATTGTTAGCATAATTTGATGATTCATTTCCATGGCAAGACATTGGAGGTGGTGGGGGTGGAGGTGAATTATAAGACTACAATTAAAAATATATAAATAAATAAATAAATATATATATATATATATATAATATATTGTTATTCATATATAGGTACAATATAACCACATATTAATACATAGTTATGAAATATAACACTCGTTTAATATATATATATTTATATTAATTTTTTTTTTTTTTTTTTTTTTGCTTTTTAATTTTTTTTTTTTTATTTTGGTTTTTTTTATTTTTGGTTTTCTTTTACAATTCATATATTTTTATATTACGTTGTTCATACGATCTATATTGAGATATTGGGGTGCCAAATATCTATAAAATAAAAAAATAAACATAAATATATACATATATATATATATATATATGTGTGGACATATTCATTTTATTTCTTTAAATAAAAAAACTCATTTAATATTCTTACTGTTCTTCCCCCTTTTTGATTGAAACTTTTAAATATTTATTTCCTGCATTAAAACCATTCATGCCAGCAACAGCATTAATTGCACTTTGTTGATTTTCAAAATTAATAAATCCATAACCCCTACTTTTTCCATTCGTTTCTCTTTTGATTGTTGCGCCTAGTATATTACCATAATGTGAAAAATGCTACAACAATGGAAAATTAATAAATAAATAAATAAATATATATATATATATATATATATATATATATATATATAAATATATACATATATATAATAGGTTCGATTTATTTCTTTTTTTTTTTTTTTCTTACTCTTTTTAAATCTTTGTCACTCCAATCGTTTGGTAAATAAAAGACGAAAATGGTGCACCCTGGTTTTATTTTTCTCTTATTTGTTTCATTAGAGTTAGATTTTAATAAAACCTAAAAAAATAAAATAAATAAATAATATAAAAAAAAAATTCAAATGACACATAAATGAATAACACATATACCATTTATTGTTTTTATAATATTTTAGTATATGTTTTATAATCATACCTTAAGTCTTTTTCCTGTGTATACCTCAACTTTATTCATATTAGAAATAGCTAGCGCTGCACTATGTGGATCAGTATATACAACAAAACCATAACCTTTACTGGTCTTGTCATTTTTTTTGGCCACTGTAGCACTCTCCAAGTTACCAAAAGTTTTAAATTTCTGAAAGAATAGAATAAAATATAAAACACCAAAATATATATATATATATATGTGTTTATATATATTATCTTTAAAAAAATTCTTAATTGTTCATATTTTCTTACATCAAATAAATCCTGATCATTCCAATGAGGTGGTAGATAAAAGACAAAAAGTGTCGTCTTTTTATTATCATTACTTGACTATTCAAAAATAAAAAAAAGAAATATATATATATATATATATATATATATATATTATTAAACAAAATATTAAGGTAGAATATTGTGTTCTTATTTTATTTCCTTGGGTTATATATAAAACAATTATACAAAATTTATATCTCATAATATTTATTACTTGTGATTTTTGTTGTGAATCTAATTTGTTTGTGTTCATATCTATACATTCATCTACAATTTTTCTTGATGTAACTTTCAAAAGTTTCCCATTAATTTCCTTGCCGTTCATAACTTCAATAGCTTTTTGTGATGACTCGGTGTCATTGTATTGAATAAAGGCATAAATATTTATATCTTTGTCTATAATTATATTATTTATGGTTCCAAATATCATAAAATTCTTGTAAAAGACAAAAAGGTAAAATCACCATAAATAAATATATATATTATGTCATATTTAAGTTAACAGATATATATCTATAAATATAAATATACATATATATTTTTATTTATTATTATTATTTATTTTTTTTTTTTTACTTTTTTTAAGTCATTTTCCATCCATTCATTTGGAAAGTTATAAACAAATATGCTATTTGTTTGAAAGTTTTTATTCCATTCCATTGTGCTTTCCTATATAAATAATATATATATATATATATATATATATATATATATATATATTGTATATACTAATAATTCAAAATCTTACACCATATTATATGAATAATACATGTAATTATAAATTACACATGATTTTTTTTTATTACACATATGCATATTAAAGTGTAATAATTTTTCAATTTTTTTATATTATTACCAAATCCATTAATATATGTTTCAATTTTTTTTTTTTTTTTTTTTTTTTTTTCTTGGTTCTTGAAAATATATATATGTATATATATTTATATATATGTATGTATTTTATATATATGATAAATTTTCAAGCAGGGATTTTAAACACCCTTTATATAATTAAAATATATAAAATACTGCTATAACGTATATACAAAACAAAGAAATATAGTATAAATATAAAAAAATAAATATGTATTATATATATATAATATATGTGACTTATATATATTATTAATATTTTAAAGCTTATGAAATTATTTTACATTTTGAATTTTCTTCTTTAACACATTTATATAACAATATTAGGACTCTATTATTATATCAAAAAGATGCAAAGAAAAAAAAAAAAAAAAAAAAAAAAAAAAGAGATACATTCATAAAAAGAATATATAATATATATATATATAATATAAATGTGAATGATAATAATAATAAAAAAAAACAAATACATATATATATATATTATATATATATACATATAAGCAATGAAAGAAATCAATGAATATATAAAAATAATATGATATAAATGGATGATAAAAAAAAAAAAAAAATAAATAAAATAGGTCATAAAAAAAAGTATATGAAAATAATGGAATGCATATATATATATTATATATATATATATATTATATATATATATATATATATATATAATACATATGTATGTATGATACATATATAATATGTGAATAAAGAACATATGCTAATGAATAATTATTTAAAATTGAAAAAAATAATAAATAAATAATATATATATAAAATATATATATGTGAATAAAAAAAAAAAAAAAAAAAAAAAAAAAAGTAGATAACTCATAAAAATGCACTTTTTTTATTTTTTTATATAGTATCCTTATTTTTGTACTAAAATAAAATATTACTATGATATAAAAAATGAAAAAGGAATATTATATATATCATTAAACACATAAAATATAAGAATTATTATTTTTTTTTTTTTTTTTTTTTCTTTTTTTTTTTAAATAAAGTATAAAATAATAATACATTATATGTATACACATATAATATATTTTTTTAATTATGATATATTAACATTTTTTTTTATAATGTGTAAAATATTAATTTATTATTGCATATATATATATATATATATATATATATATATATATATTTATATGTATATGTATATAGAGATAGATAATTTTTTGTAATATAAAAATTACATATCTATTATAATGTGTTTTATTAATACGTATGAGGCTGAGTTTATAAAAATACCAATATTTCTTTTTAATATCCAAAATAAAACTAAAAAAAAAAGAAAAAGAAAAAAATTCATGTAATCTTTTAAAATTTTTTTTTTTTTTTTTTCTTTCTTTTAGTCTTATATAATGTAGAATGTGTAAAAATATAAAATTAAAAAAATAATAAATAAATAAATAAATAAATAAATAAATAAATAAATAAATAAAATAATAATATTGTATTTACCAAACACATCTATGATTTGTTTATTCCATTCCATTAACAACAAAAAATTCTATAAAATTAAGGAATATTATATTATATATATGTATATATTCAATATTTATTTAGTACCTGAATAATTATTAAAATATAATTTAATTTAATGTTTATATTCTAACCACTTCATATATATTGTTATACTTTATGTGACCAAAATGGTGATATATAAATAAATAAATATATATATATATATATATATATATGTATTTAAAATTTTTGCATTTTTAAGCCAATTTTGTAATAGCAAAAATGCATTACTTTATTATATATTTGTTCATATATTAACATATATGTTTAAAGGTTTATTTAATTGAAGAAGAAAATTCAATTAAAATTATAGAACAAAAAAAAAAAAAAAAAAAAAAAATTCAAATAAACAAATATATATATATATATATATATATATGTTGAATACAAAATGTTTGAAAAATTAAAATATTTTTTTTTTTTTTTTTTTCTTGTAATAAATTGATATAATTATATGTTTACTATATAGTTATTAAAAATTCTAATATAAGCACCTCTGATTATAAATATAGGTCTATGGTCCCCTTACGATTAGATAGGTTATATTTTTATTAGTACATATATGGATAATATTTTTGGCTGATTTTAATTTATGCTTTTTGAATTTGTATTATCTTCCTATAGAGAAATATCTAGCATTATAATTATGGATACCTGTTGTTATTGGTTCATTAATACACCACTCATACCAAATTTTTTGATGATCTGTTAATCTCCAAATACTAAATGATAAGTTTTGTCCTTTTTTTAAAAATTGTATTTTATTAATAGGAATATATAGAGGAAACCAACTATGAAGATTCTGTGTATGTGTTTTTGGTTCTATGGATATATACACATCATCATATAATTGTGATTTAAAATAAGATAAGAATCCATGTATATATGTATCCATTTTGATTTTAAAATTAATATTTTTATAGCGATAATTATGACTATTATCTTGTTCAGTATGTATAGGTGGAACTTGAAAAGAAAAACATTCTTTAGATGATTCTTGTGATATTTTTGTATATGAATACATGTTAACAACATAAAAACATTCATTACCACCTGATATATTATTTTCTATTAGTTTATGATATAAAGAAGAACATGATATAGGTTCTAAATAAGATACACAATTCATGGGTATACTAATTCCATCATCTTTTAAAAATTTTTTTATTCCATCCATACATTCAGGAAATAATTCATTATCACCAAATGAACCTAATAATTCGCTAACAATTAGATCTGCTTTTTTATGTATATCTAAATATCTTATATCACTATGAATCACTTTCACATTTTTCCATTCTTCTTTTTCAACTCTATTATTTAAAATAATTATAGCACTATCATTCTTTTCTATGGCATATATTTCATAATTTGTTATTTCATTTTTTTGTAAAGCTGATAGGGTTGTGTCTACTAATGGTCCTCTACCAGCACCCACAACAAAAATGGTAATCATATTATTACTCTGTTCTTGTTCCAAATTATTATTATTATTGTTGTTGTTGTTCTTCATTTTGTTGTTCATTTGGTTATTTTGGTTTTCATTTTTGTTGCTTATTTTTTTTGCTTTTTTCCAATTTGATAAATACTTACTTGTGGCTAGCTCATACTGT
This sequence comes from Plasmodium sp. gorilla clade G2, assembly GCF_900097015.1. Classification (NCBI taxonomy): domain Eukaryota; phylum Apicomplexa; class Aconoidasida; order Haemosporida; family Plasmodiidae; genus Plasmodium; species Plasmodium adleri (nom. inval.). Next base: position 2,311,542 of record NC_041705.1, read on the forward strand.
TCATATTTTTTCCGGTCCTTTTCAAAAACTTCATAAGTCTGAGACGACAAATTATCTTTGAGTGGTTGTAAAGGTATTTGAAAATAATCCCAATAAAAATTATCAAAAAGGGTATCATTGTCGAAATTTTCTATGGACATAAATAGTCTCTTTATATAATAAATACAACATTTTAAATAGTAGTTGCTATTTTGTTTTATATGGATATTATTATTATTATTATTATTATTATCCATAATTTTAAATGAATCCATTTCATTATTACATATATTTGGTTTGTAATCATTACAGTATTCATTTTTCACATTAATGCAGTGATAATTAACCTTGTGATTATCTTCATTATGTACTAATAAAACTTCTATATTTTTTCTAAAAAAGTGTATTAAGATATCCTTTAATTTTTTTGGTAAATATGGGTAACCGGTTTTAGTATCCAATAGAAATGCATCTAATGGAATGATTATTAATTTTACGGGTTCGGATTTCCATACATCTAATTGAATGTTACTTATATCTATATTATTTATATTTGATAATTCAAGAGCTAAACCTAAATGACTATAATTAAAATTACAATAAGCAATAAATTTTGCCCATAAATTCCATCCATTTATAATATCACAAGTCATATTTTTATTATAATTTTCTTTGTGATTTTTTTCTTTTTTTATAATAATTGGAATTCTCATTATTAATGATAGCATATTATAATTATTTATACATGAGTTAATATACCTAGCATAATTATCACATTTTGTATTTGGAACATTAATGATTAACTTACTTATAGATATATAAGTAGACCATTGTAATTCTTTATTTAATGCATCCATAGAATATAAACTTGAATTCTCATTTTCATCATCTGGATTTATCCATGTTGACATTAATCCATATATGTTTTTTTCCCATATATTTTTATCTTCGTATATATTACCAAATAATGGATCTATTTTATAACTACATTTTTTTTTAGTTCCATTTATCATAGAAGAATTATTTAGTAAATCATTTGAATTTAATTCGTTATATACATTTATTGTATTATCATTAAAAAGTTTACATGCAAAAAAATCAGGATCTATATTATTTTCTTCACATTGTGGTATTTTATGGTATTCAATTTCTATACCTAATTTTAGGTATCCGTATTTATTCTTTATAGTCATCTCTATATATTTATTATACAAATGATTATATCTCACGATATATTTGCCATCAATATATAATATATATGTATATATTTTATTATTTGGATGAAGAATAAAATATAACAAAATAAAAAAAAAAAAAAGAAGAAATAAAATATATATATATGTTTGATAAAAGAATTTAATATATTTATGGGTATATATAGAAATGAATAAATTTCATTAAAAACAATTAAATAAATACTCATAAATATTAGTATATTTATTCTTATAATGTTTATTACGTGAAAAAAAATTTATTACATACAAAATTAAATATTAATATGTATATATAAAATAATAAATTTATTAATTCGTATGTTGTTTTCTCCTATATGTTTAGTGTATCGTATATTTTAGATATATGATATAAAGGTTTATCAAAAAAGCAAAATTTATAAATATATATAATTTACATTTTATTTTCCTTTTATATATTAAAAAAAAATATATAAAATAAATTATAATATAATATAAGCAATATTTATATATCACTTGGTATATAAATAAATAAAAATATTATTATAAAAAGGAAAAAGATGAAAAAGATGTTCATGACATAATGCTATATGTGAATATATATATATATGATTAATTCTTGTAAAATAATAAAAAAAAATTAAACCATATTTGTATTATTTATTTAAACATTATAATATCATAATTAAAATTGTTAAAAAAAAGGAAATCACTAATTTTTTTTTTTTTTTTTTTTGACATTACAAAAGAGTATAAATATATTTTTATAGAATACATAAGGGCAATACAAAAATTGTTGGAATAGTATATGCTAATTTTTTTTGTTTACATATGGATTTATTTGAATTAACAAAGGCAGCACATATATATATATATATATATATATATATTATTAATTTTGTATTATTATTAAAGAAATATATAAATTTAATTACTTATATAATGTAGTTAAATAAATGGATATGATTTATATATTAATACACATGCCCTATGAATGGTGTAGTAAATAAATAAAAATAAAACACACATATTTTATTTTATTTTATTTTATTTTATTTTATGTTATTTATTTTTTTTTTTTTTCCGTTGTTGTCTTTATATAAATATATTGAACAATTTTATATTGTAGGAATAAATTTTCTTTATAAAATTTTGAAAAGGCATAATGAAATTATAAATACATAACTATTCTTAATGTGATTATCACAAAAAAATATTATATATATATATGTGTAATTTTATTTATTTAATTAAATAACCTATATTGTTGTGTTAATAAAATAAAAATGAAAATATCTGTTATATTATATCATATATATATTATTTGCACATAATAAATAACCCACCTATAATTTTCAAAACATTGAATTATATATTTTTAAAAACGTAGAAATGTCAAATAATAGAATTAAAATATATTCATGTATTTTTTCTTTTTTTTTTTTTTTTTTTTTCATATTTATAATAATATTTTTTTTTGTTATGTCGACAAAATCATGAAAAAAAAAAAAAAAAAAAAAAATACACCAAATATGTTCAGAAAAACAATACATAAATGAAAAAATATATATATATATTATATTTATTTTTTGAGAAAAAACAAAAAAAAAAAAAGTTGTAAATTTTGTTATTATTTTATTTAGCATAACACAATATTTTGACATATTAAATATTATATTATATATTATTTTATTTTATTTTATTTTATATTTTGGCAAATAAATTTATATAGGTTAAAAAAATATTACAACATTTTATATATAATATATATATTAAAATATGTATTTATAATAAATTATAAAAAAAAAAGAAAAAAATAAAGTAGCACTTTTAGATATATATTTTTTTAAATATTATAAATGACATTATTATTTTATGCATATTATATAAAATGAACAAAAAATTATACGCATAAATATAAATATATTAAATATATAAATATATATATAATATATATATATATATATATATAATATGTATAAATAAAATAATAGTGTAAATGCATATTTTTATATATTTATTGAATTATAAGAAAAAAGAAAAATTATTCTTTATATTTATATATATTTAATAAAAATAATTTATTCATATATACAGTAAAAAAAGAATCCAGAAAATTTTAAAAAAATAAAAATATATGTTATTTCAATATATTTAATATATTATATATAATTATATTAAATATGTATATATATCATATATATATAATATATATATATATAAAAATATATATATGTATTATTATGAAAAATAACATTTGGCAAAAATAAAATATACAATAATATAATAATATATATAATATAATATTATTTATTTTATATTTTATTTAGATATATATTTTATTTTATTTTTTTATGTAAAAATAAAAAAATATATTTTATATATTTAGATAATTAAAAAAAAAATTTTTTTTGAAAAAAATACAAGAAAATATTTATATATATATATAAAAGGATATAAAAAAAAATACATTATTTTTTATAATTTTTATATTTTTATATGTCCATATATAATATATATATAAGAAAAATGCAATAATTAATTTTTTGGTATTTTTTTCTTTTTTGTTATAATTATATATATTTTTAAAAAGGAATTGTATAATACGAATATGAGAAATATGAAATATATATTTTATTATAATATGTATGTTTAAGTTTATATATGAAAAAAATGTATAAATATTATAAACTATATATATTTAAAAGAGAATAAGAAAAAAAAAAAAAAAAAAAAAAAGAAAAATAAAAGGAAAAAATTTATTGATATTGACATTTATTTTTTTTTATTAATATTTGCCATTTGAACATATTATTTTAATTTATATTTTATATATATATTTATATTTTTTTTTTTTTTTTTTTTTTTTTTTTTTTTTGAGTAAAAAATGCAGCCGTATGATTATAATAGAGGTTTAAATAACAATACAGCAAATTACAATAATCAGAATAATGCAAATGCTCCTATAAATAATCCGTTTCTTCATAACAACGATGTAGGAAATAATAATAATATGAAGACAAATGAAGGTCCATATAATGCACCAACATATTTTAACCCTGGTCAGCATCAACAACAACAACAGCAGCAGCAACAACAAGGTCCACCTCTTCATCAAGGTTATCAGCATGCTGGTGTATATGGTATGAATCAAGGTAATTATAAAACAAATAATATAGGTGAGAATATGTATAATCAAGATGTTCATAATAATAGTGGTTATATAAATCAAGGACAACCTTATCGTAATATGACGAATCAGTTTATTCCTGTAGGTGCAAATAATACTTTAAAAGCAGGAGGAAATATGTTAGGTTATGATAATATGGGTAATATAAATCATGTACAGCCAATTATAAATGATACATATCAAGAATTTTTACAATTTAATGCATTTTCTCATTTTGTTAAAAGTTCAGTTAGTTATATGCCAGCCAATACTACTTTGAAACAAAAAGCTTATGTACCTCTTGGATTTGTGATACAACCTTTAGCACCTATTCCAGATGGTTATCCAGAATTAGCATCTGTAAATTTTGGTAATTCAACAGTTGTAAGATGTAAAAAATGTAGAACTTATATTAATCCATTTGTTAGATTTGAAGCTGGAGGGAAAAAATGGAATTGTAATATGTGTTATAATATTAATGATACTCCTCAATTTTATTTTGTACCTTTAGATGAAAAAGGAAAGAGGAAAGATTTATTTCAAAGGCCAGAATTATGTACAGGTAGTGTTGAATTTATTGCACCTAGTGATTATATGATAAGACCACCACAACCACCTGTATATTTATTTTTAATAGATGTAACAGTTACATCAGTAAATTCTGGTTTATTAGATGTTGTTTGTAGTACAATAAAAAGTTTACTACCAAAAAATAATGATTCAACCCAAAATAATAATAACAACGACAATAATAGTAATAATAATAATAATAGTAATAGTAAGAATTTAAAACCTTTTGATTCTCGTACCTTAATTGGTATTATGACCTTTGATTCAACTATACATTTTTATAATTTAAATTCTAATTTGAAACAAACACAAATGATGGTGGTTCCTGATATACAAGATATTTTTATTCCACTCCCTGAGGATATTTTAGTAAATGTTCATGAATGTCAAAATGTTATAGATGTGTTATTAGATAATTTACCAGGCATGTGGAGAAATAATAAAATTAGTGATTGTTGTGCAGGAAATGCTTTAAAAGCTGCTTTTATGGTATTAAAAAAAGTTGGTGGGAAATTATTATTTTTTCTTTCTTCAGTTCCAAATATTGGTGATTTAACTGTAAATGTCAATAGAGATAATAAAGATAAAAGTAAAATTAAAAATATTTACAGTTCTAGTAGTTCAACTAATAATGTGGTTGATTCAAAATTGAGAGAAGTAGAATTATTAAATCCATGCAATAACCTTTATGCTGAATTAGCACAAAATGTAACACAATATCAAATAGCTGTAGATTTATTTGCATGTCCTTTATATAATTTAGATTTAGCTTCTATATATCCTTTAGTTAAAAATTCTGGTGGCTCATTATATTATTATCCTCAATTTAATGTACATCAATATAATGATAAATTGAAACAAGAATTATTATTTGCCTTAACAACAGAAACTGCATGGGAATCTGTTATGAGAATAAGAATTAGTAGGGGTTGGAAAATTACTAATTGGTATGGAAATTATCAATTTAGAGGAGCAGATTTATTAGCATTACCAAATTGTCATTCCCATCAAAATTTTTGTATTATTGTAGATTTAGAAGAAAATGTAGTACAAGATTCAATGGTTTATGTCCAATCAGCTTTATTATATACGAATTCTAACGGGGAAAGAAGAATACGATTACATACATATGCTTTACCTATAACACAAAATATAAAAACTATAACTGATTCAATAAACCCACAAGTTGTTGTATCTTTGTTAGGTCACCAAGCAATAGATATTAGTAAAAAAGGAAAAATAGCAGATGGAAGAAATTTAATTCAAAATCTATGCTCACAAGTATTATCATCTCAATTATTACAATCAGAATGTGCAAGATTGTTATCTTTATATATCTTAGGTATGCTCAAATCTGTAGCATTTAGAGATAGTGGAGATGTTCCACCTGATCTAAGAATATATCATTGGTATAGATTAGAAAATATACCCGTAGAATCTGTTGAGGCAAATTTCTATCCAAGAATGTTTAGTTTACATAATTTAGAAAAGCATCATGGAAACCTAGACGAAAATAATAATATAGTATTACCTGATGCATTGAATTTGACATGTGAAAATATGACTCAAGATGGATGTTATATAGTTGAGGATGGAGAGACAATAGTCATGTGGATAGGAAGGTACAGCAATGTGAAAGTCATACATTTATATTATAAATATTGAAGTAAATATGAAAAAAAATCATATATATATATTTATATGTTTTTTATTTATTTTTATTTTTTTTAGGAGCATTAATCCTCAATGGATCTATGCAGTTTTTGGTGTACAAACCATAGATCAATTAAACACAGAATATGCAGAAAATCATTTAGGTAAAATATATATATATATATATTTATTTATTATTATTGTTTAAAGATATAATATATTTACAAAAAGACATATATATATTTTATATATTTTATATATTTTTCTCCTTATATTATTTTAATAGGTTCAACAGGAAATCCTTTCGGAGTACAAATATTAAATATAATCAATACATTAAGAAAAATAAGAACACCATGTCATATGAGATTATTGGTAGTAAAACAAGGAGATCCCTTAGAATATAAGTAATATTAAAAATAAAATGAATTTTATGAATATACATTTAATAGATCAAAATGGTTATATATAAATATATATATATATATATATGTATATATGTATATATGTATATATGTAAATTTTTTTTCTTTTTTGTCTTAGATTTTTCTCATACTTAATTGAGGATAGATCACAACACATGATGCTGTCTTTAAAAGAATTCTTGGCCAAAATTTGTAAGACAAAATGAAACAATATGAAAACATATATATCTAATCTATATTAATATATATATATATGTATATATATTTTTTTTTTTTTTTTTTTTTTTTTTTTTTGTAGGTCCGAAATTTCCTCAATTTACCCCATCCATGACTACCAATCCGCTTGCAACACAACATGGTCGTTAAGTTTATAATATATTCGTATGATTAAATTATTAAATGTTTCTTCTTTTTTTTTTTTTTTTTTTCTTTATTTCTTGCTATTTTTTTTTTTTTTGATCCCTTTTTTTTAAATATTTATTATAAAAATGTTTATGTATCGATATATTTTTATTATTATTTTTTTTTTATTCTACGTATTGAACATATATATGTATTTGTATACATGAAAAAATAAATGTAAATATATAATTATATACAAAAAAAAAAAAAAAAAAAAAAAAAAAACTTGAAAATTAGTTATATATATATATATAAGTTTATCTTTTAAAAATACGAATGCCAAATTTTATTTGATTTTTTTTTTTTATTTCTTAATATGATACATATAATATACAAAAGAAATAAATTCTTTCTTGTTGAACATTTTTAAAAAGTATAAATATATTTATACCTATATTTCTATTTATTTATTATATATATATATATATATATATAATTTTGTTTTAACATTTATAAATATTTATATTTAAAACAAAAAAGGATATTATATAGATATTATTATATGTGAATTATTTTTCCATATTTTTTTTTTGACCTTTTGAATCTTGAAATGAATAAAAAGCAAATGTTTTTTTTATTTATTAAAACATAAAATATATATATATATATATGTATGTATATGTGTATTTGAAAATTTGTTAAGGATAAAACAGATTTAAAATAATATAATAGGGGAAATGAAAAAAGTATTGTAGTTATTTTTTCTATATATTATATATTATACGTAATATAAAATAAATATATTAAGCATATATATATATTAATATATAATTATAAACTCATTTATAAGAAATACATTATTATTTTTTATTTTTTAAATCAAACACATTTGTAAAAAGTATTTCATAATAATATATAATTATATATATATATATATATATATATATATATATATAGCAGTATTTATAATATTCTCTTATTTTTTATTTTTCTTATTTACATGAATGTTTAAAAAGTTCCTTTCTTTTTTTTTATAATAATTTTTTTTTTTTTTTTTTTTTTTCATCATGCGCATATCAAAATTAAAAAAAAAAAAAAAGAAACAAAAATAACAAATGTCATTTGGATTTTTCGATTGAAAATTCTGTAAAATTTTTAAAATTATGTTACAATATTTTTTTAAAATATATGTTATATAAAATATAATTTGTCATATAATAAAATGATATAAATTTAGCATTATAAAAATATACATATATATAAATATATATTTATATGTTTTATATTTATGTATTTATTTTATTAAATGGTAATAATAACATATTAAATATATTTATAAAAAATTAACTTGATAGAACAAGTACATGATGACAAAAAGAAAAATTAATAATGTTATTTCATAATAAATAAATGAATATATATATATATATATATATATATGTATAAATTAAATAAATTGCAATATTATTCTTTTAATGTTATATTATAAAATAATATGACCAGTAATTAAAATATGTCATTATTTAAAAAAAAATAAAAAGAGTGTTTTTCAAATATAATATATATATATTATATAGCTTTTAATAATTTATATTATGTATTTTAAAAATAGATATATCATTATATACAAATGAATAATCATAATAATAATCATAATAATAATCATAATAATAATAATCATCTTCATAATAATAGTAATAGTAATAATTTCTTTTCAGGTAAAGGAAATTCTTTATCACCTTATCAAAATCAAATTTTAAATATCAAAAGTAATAATAACAATGCTCATAATTTTATGAATAAAAATGTTCCGACTTATTCTCCTTCTAATATTATGATTCCAAATAAGGATAGCGGCAATTTTAAGAATACACCAGCAAATATAATCAATAGATATAATGTAGAAAATAATAATCATCGTAATTCTTATAATCCTAGTAACAATAATACTAGGAATAATGTTAATTATTTAAATAAAAACATATTATATGGTAACAATAATAATAATAATAATAATATAAATATAACTAACATTAATAATAATAAGCCATCCGTTTCATCTAATCATCATCCATATCAACAACAACAAAAAAATAATAATCATCATCATAATATTAATTATAATGAATATATGGATGAAAAAAATATGAATAATTCTCAAAGTATATTTAAAAATGTTACGATACAAAGAAATTCTCAACAGTTTAAGCCATCTGATATTGCTAATAATATAAATATTATGAAAGTACCTAATATGAATGAGCATAACAATATATATAAACGTAATAGTTTAAATATTATAAATAATCCACATATAAATAATAATATTAATAATAAGGCACATATTGTATCAAATAATATGAATGTGCAAACAAACAGAAATAGTAATATACCTTTGCAAAAAAATATAAATGCAAATATAGGAACATTAAAAAATTCAAATCATAATTTAAATAATATAGGAATGAAATACAACACTTTAAATAATAATATGAATAATATAAATAAAAATGTAAATATAGCTAATGTTGGAATGTTAAATATTCAAAGGAAAAATAATCCTATGAATCATAATATAAATCAAAATAATTATATACAATCAAATTTATATCGAGATAATACTTTAGGTCAAGTAAATCCAAATAATAATTATAATATTGACAAGAATAATTTGCATAATCATACATTTATAAATGATAAAAAATATTCAACTGTAAATAATAATATACCTAATGTGGATAATAATATGGTTTCTGGTGTTATGCCTTCTATTAATACTCCAGATGATCTAAAAATGAAAAAAAAAAAAGAAAGAAAAAAAAATGAAAATATATATACTAATATAAATAAGAATAGTATTAATATAGAACAGAATAATAATAGTAATAATAATATTATTGTAGATGTTCCAAAAAAAAATAGTGACTTCTTTTTACAAAATAATAACCAATATGGTAATATAACAAATAAACAAAATAATAATTTAGGTCATTCAATGAATAATTATTCAATTAATAATTCAACAACATCAGATGTTATAGGCATTGTAGAATTATATAAAAATTCTTTAAGTAGCAAAGCAGTAAATAAGAAAAAGTCTAAAATAATAAAGGACGTTATGGAAGATAATAAAAAAAGAAATAAAAAGGAAAAAAAAAAAAGCTTACAAAATAATGATTCGATATTAAATAATATAAATAAAAATGAAAATGTAGAATTTTCCAGTGTACCACAAATATTTGATAATAAAAATAATCAAGCAAATAATAATATATATAATAATAATGATAATATTTTAATTCATAACAAAAATGATGACAGTGTCAATGGAAATATTAAAGAAACAAATAATATGAATGATACAAAATCTGAAGATATAGAAAAAAAAAATAAAGAAATAAATAATTATTATTATGCTAATAATTATCAATGTATAAAAGATGAGAAAAATAATAAACAATATCTTTTATGGAATAATAAAAAGATAGACGTAACATTTGTATGGTTATTTATAACTAATGAGTTCAATGAAAATAGAAAAAAATATACAGCCTTTTTGCCTTATCTAAAACATTTCTATCCAAACAGATTAAAGGATTTAATTGAACAGTTAGAAAAATATTCACTCTTGACATTTAATTATATTATAAATAGCTCTTACAACATGCAAGAGGAATATAACAAGAATAAAGAACAGAACAATAATAATAAGAATATTAATAATAATAATAATAATAAGGATGATAATAATAATGATAATATTAATAATAACAATATGGATATCACTTCAACAAATAAAAGTGATAATATAAATAATAATCGTAACAACTCAAACGATGAAAATGTTTCACTTAATGAAACCTTATCGTCAGATAAATCTACATTAAATACGAACAAACAAGTAGATAATACTAATAATAATAATATAAATAGCGGATTTAATAATATTATAAAAAACATGAGTATTGATGATAATACTATAAGAAACATTATGAACAATATGGAAAATTTGACAAAGGGTAAAAAGAAAGGAAGAAAAAAAAAACAAACAATAGAAAACAATGATGATATTAATAAAGAAGATAAAAAAGGTAGCAAAAAAAATAAGAAAAAGGATACTATAAATGATAGTAATGATAACAATAATGAGAATAAAAATGATCAGGGTGATTCAAAAAATGAAGAAGAAAAAAAAAAAAAAACCAGAAAATATAGAAAGAAAAGTAAAATAACAAACGATGATAATAATGAAAAGATAAATGAAGATAATATAAATTCCAACAATCAAAAAAATGATTTAGTTAAGAAAGAAAATGTATGTAGTGAAGAGAAAAATGTAAAAGAAGATAATATTTCTAATGATACACCTTATAAAGAAAATAGAAGAAATACTTTAAATTTATTTAACTTAGATGAAGGTACAATAAACATGGATCTGTTCAATTTATCCTTGTTAGAAAATGATGATAGTTTAAATAAAAAAGAAAACAATATTTTATCAAAAGATAATATGTCTTCCTCCTTTTATACATCCCAAAAAGAAAATAATAATAAAAATGACATAGACAAAGATCAAAGTGACAAGAATAAGAATATTGAAAATTCTGAGAATTTAAGTATGCAAAAAGATAAATCAAACGACCTATATGTTAATAAGAATGATAAAATTATAAATGAAACAAGCTCAATACCATTTATGAAGAACATTAAGGAAACCTTTTATGAAAAAACCAAAGCAATGTTTTCAAATTTATTATCAGATACAAAAAAAGGTAAAGAAGAGGAATTAAATAATCAGATGGATAAAAATGATGTTAATATATCAAGTGTTATATTATATAAGGAAGAAGGTAATAAAGAGTCCGAGAATGAAAAACATTTTGATGATAACACAAATGAAGAAAAAAAAAATGTGGACAGTGTGGAAAATAAAGAAGTGACTAAAGAACGAGGAAGAAAAAAGAGAAAAAAGGAAGTTTTAGAGAGGAAAAAGAAAAATCTAAATAAAGATATAATAAAGAGTGAAAAACGAGTTCGAAAATATAGGACTAAAAAGATGTTATTGAAGGAGGCCATGGAAAATTCTATATCCAACAATATAGTTGAATATAATACTACATCTAATAATAATAATAATAATAATAATAATGATGATGATAATATTATGAATCATGATATGTTTTCTAATTCGTATGATAATTCAAATATGAAGAAGAATAAATATAATAAGAAATTGTGTTTCCCACAAAATAATTTAATAAGTAATTTTAGGAGCGAACCAATAATGATACAACAAGATAAAAAGAAAATAATAAAAATAAATAGCATAAATAAAATTAAAAGAAAATATAAGAAATTTGGCTTCTGTATTAATAAAATTTTTAAAAAAAAACGTATACATGATATTATTGCATTGAATGAAAACATACATAAAAATAAAGATTTATTAACTCTATTTAAAAAAAAAGATCTTACTAATTTAAAGAATAAAAATTTCTCTTTTTTTATGGATACATTAAAACTTGAAAAAATTGATATCCTAATAATAAAGAGAATACATATGTGTTTAGAAAAAATCAAAAATACTCTCCTACTTACATGTACATTAAATAATGTTCAAGAAATTGTCAAGATTTTAAAAAAGGCATTTGAAAAGAGATTATATTTAATGTGGCCTCTAATTGAATTTTCAAATAAATATAGACTAGATCAATATTTTCATTTGCTTGGAAAAAATAAAAATCATATAAATTCTTCTTTTAAGGATACAAGGCTATTCGTTCATCAGGTAAAATATATAAATATAAATATATATATATATATATATATATATATATATGTATATGTGTTTATTTTATTTTTTAGAATATAAGCTCATTAATCCTATATTTTAATCAACGATCTATGGACGACAAATGGGTAAATCATAATATATGAATATACTTAAAGGAATTTATATATATATATATATATATATATATATATATATTTTGTGTATGTAATTTTTTTTTTTATTGAAAAATATATTTATTATATATTTATAATGTATACTTTAAATTTTGAAGGTTGAATATTTGAAAAGCCAAATGAAACCAAAACGTAGGAGGAGGAAAACAAAAATGAAGGAACAATTTTTGGAAGACAAACCATTAGATGTAATAAAAAAAAAAAATAATAATAATAATAATAATTGAATCAAAAAGAATATTTGTTAACATATTTTTATTTTATTTCATTTTATTTATGTATGTATTTCTTTATTATTGTAGTACTTGAATAGTATGAATAGTCAGCATTCGAACAATATTTTAGGGGAAAATTATAGCGAAATTGATACTGTGGAATCTAAGGCCAACGAATATGCATTTGTAATTAAAGAAAATGAAAAAATAAAAAAAAATATATATGTATATATATATATATATATATATTTATTTATATATTTATATTTTTTCTATGGAATAATATATAGGTTGGTTATAATCAAAAGAGGCTCTTAACGCAAATAACACCATATGACTATCGACTTGTTTTAAATTCAAATTTTTGTAATAAATTTTTTACACCTAATTGGAGGTATATAAAATAATTATATATTTAACACAAAAAAATAAATAAAAAATAAATAAAAAATAAATAAATACATATATGAAAAATATATATATATATATATATATATATATATATGTATATATATATGTATATTTATTTTATTATATATATATTTTTTTTGTGGTCTGTATTAAATTTGTGTATTTATCTTTGTTGGTTTAAACATTACATTATAAATACAAGAATAAATACACAGTCTTGTTTGCTTTAACACTTACTTTATGCTTCACTTATTTATGCATATTTTTTTTCTTTTCTTTTATTTTTTAAGAGAACAACAAAGCATGTTTATTGATAATCTTCATTTTGATATGGTACCAGACACAGAAGAAATAAAAAAACATTTTGAAAATGTTTACATTAGATATATGGAATATGACGAGGAAAAATTAAGATCAAAATTAGAGAATAAAACGAAAGAACACAAAATAAAAGATAAAAAATATAAAATGTTACTTAAAAAAAAAGAAGGAAAAGGTAAACCAGGAAGGAAAAAAAAAATAAAATTGGAAAATGAAATTATGTCTAACGAAATAAAAATTAAAAAACCCAGAAAAAAATATGAAAGATTAAAACCAAGAAAAAGTAAAAATGCTACTATAAATTTAGAAAACAGTGGAAATGGTGAGAAGCAAATAAATAATCAATTAAGCCTTACAAATAATGAAAATAAACATAAATCTAAAAAAGGAAGAAAACCAAAAGAAAGTAAATTAAATAATATAAATATGATTGAAGATATAAATCTCGCTAAAGCCAGTCCCGATACATTACATAAAACATCCTTAGAATTTATGAATCCTAATATATTTACATAAATGAACAAAAATATAGAATTAGAAAAAATGAAGAAATATTATAATTACACATATGATAAATTTTTTTAAATATAAATAAAAAGAAGAATTTTGGTTATCACATATATAAATATATATGTATATGTATATGTATTTTTTTTTTTTTTTTTTTTTTTTTTTTTTTGTGTATTAATAAAAAAGAACTTAAAAATATATTAACGTTAAATTGTTAATAATAAATATAATATATATATTATTTCAGATGAGTTATATTTATGGAATATTCTTTTGTTCAATTATCAAAATGAATATTAATAAGTGATGTATATACACATTTTAAGGCTTTATTATTGTTCATGTTAATATTTTTTTTAATATAAATATTGTTTCTAATAATTTCTATCTTATAATATTTGACAAACATATGTATATAATATATATATATATATATATATATATATATTATATATAGATTTGTAGTATTTTTTTTTTTTTCTTTTTTTTTTTTTTAATTATATCAATTTAATTTATTGTAATTCTTTGTTCTTTTATTTAATAAATATATAACAAATTATCTTTTCTGAAAATAAATGTTCCATCATGTATGAAAATAAAATAATACCACTTCAAAAGGATAGACGAAAATACCTGCAGAGCTGTATTGAAAATATGTCTATAACCTTTGTGTTATTTGGTACTATAAATATTTTCTTTAATTTATTGATAGTAATCATAATAGGAAAATATTTAAAACAAAATATTTTATATATATCCAAAAGACAAAATTATAGGACATATGTATATATAAATATATATGTATATATGTATTGTATTTTTATTAGAATCTTATAAATATAGGAAGAATAAATTACGATCATTTTTTTAAATTATTTTATTATACCTCTGGTTAATATATTCGAAAAATTGTTATACATATATATGTATATATATATATTATATATATATATATATATATATATATTTTTTTTTTAGGGTTATGGATTATAATAATTTTAGTACAAATTACCAGTTATTTATTTTCTTCAGGATTTTTTGAAAGTAAGATGGCTAATTATTTATGTAAAAGTGTGAAGCAATAAAAAAATTCTCATTTATACAATTGAACGTTCTTATGATTTTCATAGATTTGGCTACTATATTTTTACATGACAATGAAAGGAATAAAGGTTTATAAAAAAAAAAAGAAATAATAAAATAAAATATTATCTTCTTTATATTTGAAATAATATGGTAGGATTCATTTATTAGGTGATATCTGGAATATTCAGAACATTGGGATGTTCTTAAGTAAAGAAGGAAATATATTAATACATACATACATACATATAAATATATATATATATTTATTATACTACTTCCTCTTTTATGTACAGTTAATATTATAACTCTTGGGTGGTTGTCCATTTTTTCCTTCTATGGTACAAAGAGGAATAATTTTAAAAAATAAAAAAATAAAAAGAAATGATTCAATAAATTCCTCCATATTAGTTCATAGAAAACATAAAAGAAAAAAAATATATATATATATATATATATATATATGTGATATATTTGTTTTATTTTTGTTAGGAATATTTTCATATATAATAAATAGCTTCGATTTGATAAATGGTTTTATGATTTCCACAACTATTTTAAATTTTTCAATAAATTTGTAAGGAGAATGACATATATATATATATATATATATATATATATATATATATATATATATATATGTTTATATTATTTATTGGTATAATATTTTTCTTTTTTAGACTTTTCGTCCTTAACCAATTTTTATATTTTTTGTTAAAAGTTCATGAAATTAGAAATATAGAATTCAATAATTTCTTGATACATTTCTTACCTGGATTTTCCAGAGTAATATATATAAAAAAAAAAAAAAAAAAAAAAAAAAAAAAGAAAAAAAAAGAAAATTAAAATTAAAATCCAGGAAAATATAATTTATACTTCTCACAAAACCTATATATATCATTCATCAAATATATGAAATATTTTAAAATGTTTAAGATGTTAGAATCCATCGTTTTATCAGTTAAATCTAAAATAATGGACAATTTATTAAATAAAGATTATGTAAAAGAGAAAAATAAAAAACGATTTATGGACCATAATTCATATCCATTCGGTGACCAATAAAAAAAATGAATTCACAACAATAAAATGATTAGTATATACATTATTATATTTTTAAATGTATTTTTTTATTTTTTCCTTTAAATTTTTAGAGAACTTGTTTTTAATTAATTAAAATAATAAAGAAATAAATCATATATTGAGATATATACAAATTGTTTAATCATTTAGTTGTTGGCACTTTATAAATTACAACAAAAAAATATAAAATAAAATAAAATGTAATATAAAATATAAATTTCGCTATTTCTATTAAAGGCCTGTTTTTTGTTTTGTTTTATTTTTCCTTTTTTTTTTTTTTTTTTTTTTTTCTTTATTCTTGTTTATTTAAATTACATAACACCTTTTCTTATTCATTGTGAAATATTAATACATATAATATTATCTTATGCGAATAATATTTTGTGATTAACAGAATATTATATGATCATTATTTGTGTGATAATATATTTATATTTGAATTTATATTTACGTGTTTAATATTATTGTTTTCAATTCGTCTTCAAAATCCTCTAGATCACATGTAATTTCTAAGCTTTTAAAAATACCATTAATTTTACGAACAAGATATTCTTTAGACGATGCGTATAACATCTTTTCTTTTGATTTAGCTAAGTCAGGTGACCAAAAAATAAAATATATTCTATTTCTTAAAACACCTTCAGGTGTAGGAATAGGCATATCTACAAAAAAAGGAAATGATATTATATACAGAAGGTATAAAAAGTATTATAGATTTAATATTTTTATGGTTACAAAAAAGAGATTAAATATGGAATAAAGCGAAAATAATATATACATATATATATATACCTGCAATTATATATCTACATTCAGTTGTTTTTAAATTATTCCTTATATCAATTATAATATCTTTATAAGATTTCAATGAATTATCTTGTTCTAAAAAATCCACAATAACTTCTTCATAATTTTCTATACGAAATATAATATATTTGTGTATATGCTTAATCTTTAGTTTGTTAAATTCATAAACACATTCGTCTGAAACCTTTACTCCAGATACCATTTTTTTAATATATTGATAATAAATAAATATATATATATATATTAATTATAATTATTATGTGTTTCTTTTTTTCTTTTTTTTTTTTTTTTTATTATATTTATTCAGTATGATGAAGTTATATTTTCCCTAATATTTGTAAACTATATAACTTATAATGGTCCTTTCAATTTAAATGAAAAAAAATAGAAGAAAAATTTTAAACACTAACAAAATACGAAAATATTGACTATATATATATGTGAGACAATAACTTATTTTATAATTTTATATATTTTAATTTGGAAAATAGAGTTTAATGCACACATACATATTTTTAGTTTTATATTATATAGAATAAATAAATAGATAATAATAATGATTATATGAACATAAGTAAACATAATATATTGACATGAATGTTTATGTAGATATTATTATGAAGAAGCGTAATATATAGATTATGTATATTTAATATGGTATTAAAAAAGAAGAAAAAAAAATGTACTCTCATATATAAGAATATAATATATATATATATATATATATATATATGTTTTAATTTTATAATAAAAATATTTTTTGAATACCCTTTATTATTGTATTTTTGGGCATCATATTTTATACGTATATAATACGATATATTATATATATATATTTAGTGTGTATAAAAAAGACATTTATATTATATTAAAATATATTGAATCTAATTTTTTTTTTTAAGAAAATAAAGGAAAAAATATAATCTATAAGCTAAAATCTATGAGAAGTTCATTATTTAATTGACATCCTGATTGTAACTTAATTTTGTCTTCTAGTTTTTCAGAAAAATTACCTAATAAAATTTAAATTAAAATTTTATTATTTTTTTTAAATATATAAAAATGACAATGGAAAAATGTAATATATATATATATATATATATATATATATATATTATATTGTAATAAAATAAAGTATTTCAATAATTTATACGTTGAATAAAATTATTTATATCTTTACTTGGAAATATATAACTACAGCATGTGTCCTCAGGTATAACACCCATTACCTTCAAATAAAAAATACATATATATATATATATATGTGATATGTTAATTTTGTTTTTTTTTTTTTTTCCTTTTGAATAATTATACCTTCCAACATTCTCCTATAAGTTCCGAACAGAAATACCCACTACTGTCATCTAAGAAAAGATATAAAAACATATATTTATTTTTATATCTTAAATAAATATTATATGAAATTGTTTGTTTTATTTATTTTATGCTATATATAATTTTTGTTATACCAAATTGAGGTGCTATAAAATCTACTATTTTCAAGCTATATTTCTTTCCTATAGCATCTTTTAAAAATCCCAATAATTTTTGTAGGTTTTCTTCTGAATTATCCCAAGTTAATCTTCTCAAAGTAATTCTGAATATAACATATATATATATATATATATTTAATTTTTTATGTATTTTATAATAATATGTTATATTAAAAAACCACAAACCTGGTGTATATTTCATTCCAATTATTTTCTTTAAATAGTTTCCAGGGCGTCAGGATTATACCCTACATAATTAATATATAAATATAGTAAACACACACATATATATATATATATATATAATATATATTTTAAATGTTATTAATATATATTTTCTTCTCTAACTGTATTTGATAGGGCTTCTAATATGAATAAGTTATTTCTATCATTTCTTAATATCATGCCTATATGATCATATTCACCACGTGTTAAAATTCTTTGTATTTTAGCAACTGCCACATCAGATCTTGAAGAAAGAAAATAAAAATAAAATAAAATATATATATATATATATATATATATATATATAAATCATTGAAGTAAATATAAGAAAAATATAATTCCATATATGTCAAAAAGAACAATTTAATTTATATATTTATATACATTTTATATTTACCTAAATAAAACTATATCACCTGTATCTGCTATAGATTCAAAAACGTCAACAGATATTCTATGTATTTTCCAAAAATTACAATCTTTAAAAATAAATTCTGGTTGATTCACCACCTTCTTGTGACATAGGGCCTTGTTTAATAATTGATACCAATGATATATTTCTGTATCATCGCCCTACAAAAGTAAAATAAAATAAAAAACATACACAGTTATAATATAATATTGTATTATATCATATGATATCATATTTTTATATACCTTTAAGTGAAATTTAATATCGGTATTTTTAGGGTTTAATGTTAGATATGATTCGATTTTTTTCTGATTTTTATTTTCTCTTGACTGAATACAATCTGTATGATATAAAAGAAAAATATAAGTACAGCATTAAAATATTTTAATATATATTTGAATATATATATATATATATATATATATATATATATATATATATATATATATATATATATGTATGTATGTATTTATTTTATTTTTTTAATTACATAAGAAGCAGTCATCAGTTTTAGCCTTCGTGTTGGACCCGCTTTCGTACTAAAATGCAACGTGTAAAGAAATGAAAAAATATATAATATATCAAAATATATATATTTACTTATTTTCTTATTTTTCCATTTTTACATATAAATTCATATTAATGATATCTAGATCCAAGACGCCAGATGGTCTTAAACTCTTTTCATTCTTGTAATAATATAATTTATTATTTCTCAAGACAAACCATCTTTTTTTAAAACCGCACCACGAATTGGAAAATTTCTTCGACAAATATCCTTCCTTATGATACTAATAAAGAAAAATAAAAGGATCACAAGAAAAAAATATAAAATAAAAGCATAATTTGCAGTTATTATGAATATATATATATATATATATATATATATATATATATATCATATTAATTATACTGGTGAAATGTTAGGGCATGTTGAACAAAAAAGAAAATCATCCCGAAAATCTAAATGGTCCTATTTCCAGAAAAATAAAAAATATATTTATATACATAAATAGAAGAAAGAAAAAAAAAAATTAGTTAGCTGTTTTGAAAAAAAATATATAAATAAGATAAAACAATACCTTGTCATATATTTCGCATGGAATAATATTGCACTTGTGTTCTTCTGGTTTTTCCATCTATATAAAAATTATAATTAAAGAAAATGGAAAAAGTTCTGTTCATAGCCGTTTGGAGACCATATAAAATATTTTTCCTATTAAAATATGTTTATAAAGTAATAAATCAAATATATATATATATATATATATATATTAATATATATGTTTGTGTATATATTCTTTTTATTTTTTTAATCTGTTCTGTTTCATTCTATTTTACATAAATATTTATTTTTTATTTTTTTCCTTTTAAACTTACAAAAAAAAAATTTAAGTATATATCAGGTTTAATATTTTTTTTTGCAAATTTATTATAATCCAACAATATTAATATATTTTTATTAAGAGTTAAAATAATATATTAATTAAGGTGTACAAAAATTATGTTGCATCTATATTGTACTTGTACACCTTAATCTTACTACACGTCTATTTTATATAAAAATGTGTCGAATGTAATAAAATATAGAAATAATATATTTTTTAATATATAAAAAAAAAAAAAAAAAAATAAAAAAAAAAAAAAACAAATAAATAAATAAATAGAATAAATACAATTTTACACAAATAATATTATTATTTTTTTATTTATTTATTCATTTATTATTTCATTTTATTATTTTATTTATTTATTTTTTTTTTGTTCTTTCCCTTTTTTCCATGCAATAATTTTGCATTGATATTACACGCACATTACTATTAAAATATATATATATATATATATATATTTTTATATTTATATAATAATTTATTATAATTCTATTTTTTTTTCATTATTTTTAAAATCACATTTTTAATTTAAAATATTTTCTTTTTTATATATGTCATTTATATGAACATATATAGTTTAATATTTGCAGATTGATTTATTTTTATATAATATGAAAACTTATAACGGATATAACAACCCTTTACAATTTTTTTTTCTCGTATTTTATAAAATATAGAAATTCTATAAACAAGTAGTATAAACTGAATATCATTTTACACAAAAAAAAAAAAAAAAAATAAAATAAATAAAATAAAACAAAACAAAATAATAATAGTAAATAAAAAAATAGAATAAATAAACAAAATAGAAAAAGGAAAAATAAGAAAAATACAAAATATAAAATTAAAAGTATAAAATTTATAATAAACAATTTAAAAGGAAAGATCCATTTTATTACGTTTAATCATTCTCTTCATTATATTTTTCTAGCCAATTCATTTGAATATTTTCTAAAACTCCTTCATTACACTGTCCATTTAATTGTCGTTTATTTTTTTTTACAACAGTGTCTATTATCATGTTTTCGAGTTGTTCAAATCTTAACGTTAGGGGATCTACATTTCTGTATTCCTCAAAAAGCATATCAGCTATATCTTCTGCGTTTTCCCAATATAAGGGTAATTTATTTATATTATTATCATTATTAGTAAAGTATCTTTTATTTCTTAATGGAAATTTTAATAAAATCGATGAAGTCTGGAAATTATTTTTATAACAATATGTTACTTTTCTATATGTTGTGAAGAAAAAGTTAAAAATTCTACCATTCTTTTGAGCAAAATGTGAATATTTGTTTATATTTCCTGATATCATTTTTTTTTCAACTCACATGTATACATATATATATATAATTTATTAATATAAATAATGAATAAATGTATATATTTTATTTTAGACTCATATAATGCTGAATTAATAAAAAATATAAATGAAAAATAAGAGCTATAATTTTATAAATATGGAATCAAAAAATTTTGCAAATACATGTTCCACATTTAGTTTTATTAATATTCCATTTTTCATATATATACATATATTTATCAATATATAATGATTTAATCTATTATAATAAAATCTATATCATATGAGAAAATAACTATTATAATTATATGTGTAAGAAATGCCCCATAATATATATTTTTTTTTAATTAATATATAAATTTATATATTATAATAATAATATATTAGGTAAATAACAACAAATATAAATATATAAATATATATTTATATATTTGAATTACATGAAATGTTTTTCATTAATATAATATTCTAATCATATATAAAATTAACATACAAATTGTTATATATATGTTGAAAAGATTTTGATGCCAATAAAAGTTAATATTTATGATATATACGAACAATATATAAATAAATGAATATATATATATATATATTGTGATAATATTTCTTTTAATTATTATTTGCACAATATTTATTCACATTATGTTTAATTACAAAGAAATGAAATAAAAATGTTATACACATTTACAAATAATTTTATTTGGTATTTTCTATTAAAACCATATTAAAAAATTATAAATATTACATATACATATAATATATATATTATTATAGAATAGGGTATTATATTTTTATATAAATGTTGAAAGGGGAATAATTTTTGAAAAAAGAAATACATAAACTCCAAGAGGAAATATAAAATTATCTTGTAAAAAATAAAAATAAAAATTTACATATATATATATATATATATATTATATGCCATTTTTTTTTTTTAAGATATTTTTTCCTTTTATTTACTTTTATTTATTTGGTTAAATGTTTAATGGATGTGTGAAAAAAAATATTTTGTTTATCTGAATATATAACAAATATATATATTTTTTATTATATCTTTATATATTTTATGTAATATATAAATTGATTTTATTTTTAATTAAATAATATTTTGTCATATTCATCCTTAAAATAAAAATAAATAAATAAACATATATATATATATATATATATATATATATATATATATGTAGATTTTTTTACAAAATTTTAATTGTAATTTTCTAGCAGAATACAAATGTGAATATATTTTATTTTTTTATTTTTATTTTTTTGGAAGGTCTGAAATTTTTTTTAATTTTACTTTTTTTTTAATGATTTTCCCAAAATTGTTTAGGCATTATTTATTATGTATCTTTTAATCATATAAAATGTTTAAGTTTAATTCTAAATTATATTTTGGTTTAAGAAATATTAATCAAATAATTAATAACAAAAATGTGAATTGTATAAAGCCAAATGTATTGGGTAATATTCCATTTAAATACAAAAAATACGCAACAGTAAACAAAAGTGATAATAGTCAGAAAATAAAAAAGACTGATGATAATTCACATACAAAAAATAACCATGAGCATGAATCACACACGAAAGGATTTTATCATCATATAGATCATCATCATGGTGATCCACGTGCTCATTTAAATGAAGATGGTACAAGAAAACCAGAATATGATTTTAATAATTTTCATTGGGATGATTATTGGGCTAATACACCTAAACAAAATATTGTAATTGTAAATGGACAGAAAATGATAAAAGGTGATGAAACCAAACCAATGGAATACTTATTTAATGTTAGTCAACAGAATATGCCTTTTTGGGCAAGAACAAGATTAAATGTATGGGGAAACTATAATATGGTATTAAAAGTGGAATTTTTATTTTTTTGGATTCCAACTCTTATCATTTTTAGTATTGCTATTCCATGTTTTACTATGTTATATATGTTAGATGAAATAGTTCACACAACTATGACTGTAAAGGTTATTGGAAGACAATGGTAATATTTTAATTGAAAATATAAAATGATAGCAAATATTTAAAATAAAATTAAAAAACAAATAAAGAATATTACATATATATATATATATATATATGTATTTATTTTAAAATTTTTATAGGTATTGGATTTATGAAGTTGAATCACCTCCGGATGATGATGACAACGACGAATAATTTAAAATATAGAAATTTTCCTTTTTCTTTTTTTTTATTTTCCTTATGTAATATTTAGACAAATGTATTTAAGAAACAGTTATTTATTTTTTATTTATACATTTTAAAGTGTATTATATAAAATTTAAGTCATTAATATTTTACTATAATTATTAGTATATATATATATATATATGCTACATGTGTATAATATTCATATATTTATATTTGCGTAAATAATTC
Organism: Plasmodium sp. gorilla clade G2; assembly: GCF_900097015.1. Classification (NCBI taxonomy): domain Eukaryota; phylum Apicomplexa; class Aconoidasida; order Haemosporida; family Plasmodiidae; genus Plasmodium; species Plasmodium adleri (nom. inval.). The sequence goes on from NC_041705.1 coordinate 2,336,494, forward strand.
TATTTTCTTCATTTGGATCATATATGTAATATATATATATATAAATTTTTTTTTGTCTGAATAATTTTCTTTTAAAACAAAAGCTATTTTTCCTCCTTTGTGAAAAATAGATTTTTATTTTTCTTAATATAACAACAGAAGATTAATAAAAAATTATATGGAAAAAAAGATAAAAACCTTTCAAATAATTTTGGTTAAATTTTAGTTGTAAAATGACAACTGAACAGGAATTTAATTAATTTTTATATTAAATGGTACAAAACATTTTTTTATTTCATAAATATATATATATTAAATATACATTTTTTAATATATATATAATATATATATTTAAATACATATTTTATATTTTTGTCTTTTTATGTGTGTATAAATGTAAATATATAATATTAATATAAAAAAAAAAAAAAAAAAAAAAAAAAACAAGTAAAAATTTTAAAAATGCATGTACTATTCATATTGTTATGTTATAATATAATAGCTATTTAAAAAAAAAAAAAAAAAAAGTAAAAAAAGACTGTTTTCAAACTACATTGAATATGCAAATGCACACCAAAAAAAAAAAAAAAAAAAATTTAATTAAAATAAAATAGTATATAAAGTAAAAATAAAAATAATTTGAAAATTATATATATTCTGAAAATAAGAAAAGAAATTTTTGTCTCTTTATTTTTTCATTTATGTGTATATATATAATATATATATATTTTTTTTTATTTTTCCTGTTTTTAAAAAATTTGTATATTATATATATATTTACCTATATGCATATATTTTATTACATACAAATATATTTTATATATTATATATATTTAAATTTATTAACACATTCAAAAATGTGTATATATATTTTTATATTTTCGAAATAGTTTTTTTTTTTTACTTTTTTTTTTTTTTTTTTTAATATATTATATACAATTGTTCTTTATTTTTATTTTTACGTGTATATATTTTTTTGTTTTGTTTGTTTTTGTATTATTTTACAACTGTATGTTCATATTTTTTTTATTTTAATACATAATTTCAAGTTTGTCTTTAGTTATATTATTATTAAAAGGAATAATTGTACATAATGATTATACGTTCGTTTTTTCCTTTTAATGTTGTTTATTTTTATTTATGTCTTATAATATACAACAAGTAGAAGTTCGCTGTGTGCATTAAAAAAACAAAACAAAAAAAAAAAAAAAAAATAGGATAAAGAATTAATCAACAATTATTGTAACTGTTTTATTACTTTATTTCGTTTTAAGATATATTCTTATTAATTAAATGTCTTTTTTTTTTTTTTTTTTTTTTTTTTTTTTTTTTTAGTAAATATTAATAAGAATTTTATAAACAAAAATTGAAATATATTAATGTTATTTTTTTCTGCGGCATATATAAAAATAATTTATATATAAGTGTTACCGCAGTTATTTTTTTTATTGTTTTTTTTTTTTTCTTCTAATATACACTATTTTAAAGAAAATGCCGAAGATACAAGGTAAAACATATATAAAAAAAATAACAATAAAATAATCTTTTGTATGTGTATGAGATACTTGAAACAATTGATCATTATATAGAAATAATTATTTGTTTGGATTATTTTTTTTTTCTTAAAAATGAATACATATATATATATATATATGTGATATATAAATATTCTGATATAAAATAAATACTTTTATTTTTTTTCATTTATTATAAATCAAAATGGTTATTTTTATATATTATTCCTTTTTTTATTTTTTTTAATTATTTATAGTTAAAAGAGGAGGAGATCCTGGAGTTAGCACTGCGGTGTCCTCCATAATGCAACATGAAAATTTCAAGCGTATGTTAATGTTTGGATTAAGATCATTGTCTGATTTTTGTAATCCTACATCAAAAGTATACAAAGAAAATGCATCAGATGCTTTAGATAGAGGTGTTGTAGTATCTATAAAAAATGCAGTTATTAATTATAAGGATGATGATGACATTTTGTTTTGTTCGAGTAGAGTATTATTAGCTATGTCTGATTATTGTATGAGTGAAAAAGATACCGATGCCCTACAAAAATTGATTGCAGATGGTGGTGTAGATGGTATAGTAGAGATAGTTAAAAGTCTTCCTTCAGATCAAGATACTTTAAAAAATTGTATGGCTTTTATTAAAAATATGAATGATTCTAATTATCAAATTGAAGGAAGAGAAGTAGGTATTGCTTTATTAAACGTTTTTACATCAAAAACATATACCAATAAGTTGACTAATGGAATAATATTAGCTTTGTGTATTATATCAAAATCTACCTCTGGATCCAAAGGCTTAAATGATGAAGGTGCACATCATAAATTATTGGATCATTGTTTAAATATTAATTCTTTAAATGATGATACTGCTGTAATTGTTGAATCAGTTTTTGATATAATTAAAAATATGTCTTCAAATGGATATGTAGATCCAACTATTATCGAAAAGTCGGTTATAATTTTAGATAAATTTAAATCATATCCCAGAGTAATTTCAAAAGGAAGTGATGCTATGAAATGTGCTGTAGGACCAGAAGAATTAACAAAATGTTTAGATGTTTTAAAAAAATCAGCACAAGGTTCAAAAGAGCAAGATGCTGCATTAGAATTATTAAGTTCACTTTCTTATATTTCATCAATAACAGATAAGGTTGTTGAATCTGGAGGAATACCTGTTCTTATAGAATTAATTAATAGTGGTTTACAACAATATGAAAGTAATCCTCAAAAAATTTCTCGACTAGTTGCAGGTGCATCTAGAATGTTGGGAAGAATATCAAATAATCCCCCACATGCAGCTATTGTAGTTGAATATGGAGGTATTGCAACCCTTTGTACTGCTATATCTTATTTTCCTAATGACGTTGAATGTTCTAAAGCAATTTGTAATGCTTTGACACCATTTGTATCTAGATCAAATTATGTTTCTGAAATAAATAATTATTCTTTGTTTGCATCATTACTACCTATTTTATATGGATCTTTAGAATCAGTAGAATTAGCAAAAGCTAGTATGGAATGTATTGCTTCTGCTTCCATGATTAATGAATTCCATGAACAAATGGTAAATAACCAAGCAATTGAAATTTTATCAACATGCGTTCAGTATCATTTAACTGAAATGGATTATCTTTTAAATTGTTTCACAGCCTACTTTAGATTATCAGATTATATAACAACTGTGGAACCTATAAATCAATATGGGGGTGTGGACGGTATTGCAAATGCATTGCTAGCAGTAAGTAGCAATAGTAAAATAGTAGAAATAGGATTAAAATTAATTAATAAAATGTTAACTACCTCTGATTCTGTAAATTATTTAAGTAATAAACAAATAGTGGATTCAGTATTAACAGTAATGTTAGAAAATGAAAATAAGGAAGTTATAATTCAAGAAGGAACAAAGATTATGGAAAAACTAGCAACAGAAAGTGACTGCCAAAGGCATATATCAAATTTAGAAACAATTATTAATTCCTCTGAAACAAATCAAGAAGAAGCATATAAAACATTAGCTGCCATTTCAGGTTTATCAAGAATAGAATCATTAAAAAATATATTAGAATCTAAAGGAGCAGATACCTCAATTTTTAATGGTATTAAAATATGGATTGAATCTCCTAGATTTATTGAACAAACTAAATTAATTAAAGCTGGTTTAAAAACTATTAAAACATTAAAATTAAATGCATCAGCTACGTTACATGATGTTTTAGGATCCATTGTTGATTTAATGTGTCTTTCTCAAGTAAAAAGAATAGCAGAATCTGATGAACCTGATGAAAATATATTGATAACATCTAGTGAATGTATTAATTATTTAACTGAAGTAAATAAAATAAATAATGCCGAAATTGTGGAAGCAAGTTTAGAAAATATATTTAAATTAATGAAAAAATATTCTGAATCTCGTTTAACCCAAATTAATTTGATATCAGCTATGAATAATATACTATTAAGTAGTAATAAAATTGGTGTAGATATATTAATTAATAAAGGATATATAAAACATATTATTACCTATCTTCAGAAAGTTCCTATGTATGTTGATGTACAAATAATTGGATTTACTGTCTTGGCTAATTTGGTTAAAATTAGTCCTGATTCTGTCGAGAGTATAAAAAAATTAAATGCTTTGATTCCATTACAAACTGCTTTAAGAACACATGCCAAAAATATGAAATTAAAAACTACATGTGCTCCTTTGTTATCAGTATTAATGCCATTGGATTCTTTAACGAATGAAATTCAAGATATAATAAAATTATGTAATAAATCTATGAATGATAAAAATTTATCAAAATTACATGAATATTTAGTGGCTTTAAATGAATTATTATTAACACCTGAAGCTTGCAAAATAGCATCTCGTTGTAATATAGGAGAATTTTTTAATGACTTAACAGCTTGGTTAAAAAAAAATCCAACTGTATATGATTCGACAAGTAAGGAAGATTATGAAATATCAGGAAGAAGTTTATTTGATGCAGTTATATCTGAAATAGCACATGCTTGTACAAATATATCACAAACAAGACTTGGATTAGTACATTTAACTAAATGTAATATGGTATCTGCCTTGGTTCAATTACATGATATATTAAAACTTCCTGGTGACAATTATACTGAAGAAGCTGTTTCTAATATATTGGAAGCTTTAAGTTTATTATTGAAATATGATATTACAAATGCTGAAATTGCATTTAATTCAGGTTTAATTAAAAAACTATGTGCAGGTATTAATTATTTTTCACATTCCGATTCAGTAATAAATAGAACCTTTGGATGTTTAGCATGTATGTGTACAAGTAAGAACCGTGTGAATCAATTAATTAGTTGCCCAGAATACGAAGGTCTTATAAAATTAATAGTAGAATTAATAGGTGATTCAGAAAAGAACAAGCTTTCAAGAGGTAGTGCAATTAAGGCTGTATATGAGTTATTAAAAACTGAGGATGAAGATATAATAAAAGATATATCATGTAAAACATCTATAGTTGATAATTTATATAAAATTATGGGAGAATATCAAGCTGATTTATCCATTGTACAAGATTGTTCTAGATGTTTAGCAATAATAGTAGATTATGTTAATATAGAAGAAATTATGAAAGTTGATAAATATACACCAATGAAAGTTTTATTAGAATGCTTAAATAAGAGTAAGAATGATGAGTTAACCGTTTTAGAAATGTTAACTGTATTAGTAAAATTATGTAATAGTGATGACAAAATGAAATTAAAAGAATTGGGTGCAATTGATGTTATTTCTGATATTACAATGATTCATAGTGAAAATGAGGAAATTTCTAGATTAGGAGGAGTTATGTATTCTTATATGGGAGCAGATGAACAAGTAAAGAAATTAATGAAATTAATATTAAATGTGAAGAAGGAAGATAGTGATGCCGTACAAAAAATTGATAATTTTACAAGTAAGTTAGAAATGTTTTTAAGAGCTCCTTTGGAAAATCCTACAGACGCTTTACAGTACACTGAAGCCACATTACAAGTATTAAATTCTTATTTAGCATCTGAAGTAGATAATACTTCACTTCAAACAAATATAGCTTTAGTAACAAAAAGATTGGTTGATCGTGTGAAACATGATTCTGAAGATCCCTTGGGATCCTGGGCAGTTGCATCAGCAGGAACCTTGAATCAATATATAGACATGATATCTAATAAGATTGGTTTATCTAATTTTAAATTTGTATCTCCTGTGTATGGTGTATTAGGAGCTTGTGTTATGAATCCATATACAAAACAATTGGTAATGGATAAATTGCCACTTTTAATAAATAATACTTATGACATTTTGGAACAAAATAAGAATAAGCCTTCTGTAGTACAGGGTGTGTTTGAATTTTTGGAGCAGATAGCAAAAGATGAGGAAGGTTCTAAATTACTTTATATGAAATATAATGGTTCTATGGGTAATTTGATAGATCAAACTATAACACTTATGAATTTGAATAGAGCAAATGATACGGTATATTTACCAGGTATTAAATTATTGTCAGCAATATGTGAGACTGCTAGTGTTTCTGGTTATGGAAATGATATGAATACTTCTAATATAATAGAATCATGTGAGTTATTATTAAATCTAGGTTCTGAGAAAGAACGAACTGTTGAATTTTTAAATTTGATTGATACGATGGTATTGGGTAATTTATTGGATGAAAAAGTGGCTTCTGAAGCATTAAAAAAGATAAATAGTTTAGTATCTGAAGAAAACTTATCAAAATATACAGAAGAAAATAGAGTTGAAATAATAAAATCATATGCAGGTTTGGTTAAAGATTGTGCAGCAACTGGATTATTTGCTCACATTCGTGGTATTGAAAAAGTTGAAATTCTGAACAATTTAGGAAAATGTATGGAATATGAACAGAATGAAGAAGTTACTGTGGCTGTATTGGAGGCATTAAGTCAGATAAGTGAATCTGATCCAAGTATTGCTACAAAAATATTAACATCTTCTTTACCAATAATTATGGAAAATAATCGTGATAATATATTGAATGATACAACAACAGCAGAGGCTTTCTTGCAAGCATTAGAGAATTTAGTATTGCATGAAGGAGTTGGTCGACAACTTATTAATAATAAAGAATTGCAAGATTTATTAAAAGAATTAGAAAAAACACTTGATGAAAGAAAAGAAGATTTGGGAAAAGATTATGTAGAAGACATGAAGCTCAAAATTTCTAATATATGTAATGCCATAAATGGTGATAAACCTAAAGAGAAGAAATGTAAAGATGTGTATGATATATTAACTGAATATAAGAAAAGCAATACCATTATCGATGTGTTACAAGAGCCATCTTTAGAAGAAGATATGGATTTTGTATTAGAAAGATTAAAGGTATATAATCAAGATAATTTATTACCAACAACAGCTACAGGTATAGACAATTCATATGGTCATATGGCTATTGAAATGTTTTGTGAAAATGAAGTAAATATTGATGAGCTTATAAAGAGAAACTTTCATATTAGCGCTTTCTATTCTTTAGCAAAACAAACTAATGAAAATGTAATACACTATTCATGTCGATCTATATGTGCATTTACAAAAAATACTAAAGGTTTAGATGCGGTAAAAGATGTCAAAGACTTTGCAAATGTTATAAGTAAATCTGTTGGAGATTTGAGTAAAGAGAATACATTAGATAAAGAAGTGAAGGAAGATTTTTTAATACATCGTGTATTATTAATAGATAGAACTGCTTATAATAGAAATGTGTATGATAAGACAAATGCTGTTCATTATTTGATAGATATATGGAACCAATATGATAATGGTGATTATTCTGTTTTATTATTAAGACACGTATTTCGTGCAATGAGAAAAATCGTATCTGATGCACATGTACAAACTTTATTAAAGGCTGGTGTATTAGTTCGATTGATTAATATTATAAATAATATTCAAACTGACAAAATAATATTCCCTGATGTTTTATTTTTAATTGGAAGTTTATCTGTTGTTAAAGAAATAAAGAGTCAAATTGGTGAATTGAAGGGTATAGATGCATGTGTGAATTTATTATTAAGATCGATAAATGTTGAAAAGATGGAGCCTACCATAACTAATTGTTGTTTGGCTTTAGCAAATATGTGTATAGATCACAAAGGCAATTCGAGTATCTTTTGTAATTTGAAAGGTCCTGATGTAAATGTGAAGATCTTAAAGTTATATAGATCTAATTTTGATGTAACGAATGGAGCATCTGTTTTACTTTGTAACATCTTATTTAGAAATGAAGAAATGAAGAAACAATATGGTATTAATGGTGCACCTGCTGAATTAGTAGAATGTTTAAAAAATTATGATGGTAGTGATAATAAGAATGCAGTAAGATGTATCGAAAGTTTATTTAAAGCTATTTCTAACTTATCTTTATATACAGTAAATGTAAAATATTTCTTGGAAGCACAAATCCAAGTATCTTATGAATCATGGTTAGGAAATTTAAATGAATCTTTTCCAGATGCACAACTTGAGACTGGTTTACGTACCTTATCAAATTTGGTTATGGAGAATGATGAAGAAAATATGAGGAATTTTGGAGTTACCTTAATTCCAGTATTAAATGTATTAAAGCAAAACAGAGAGGACACCAAAGTAATTTTCTTATTATTAGATATATTGTGTTCATTGTGTCGTTTAAATGCTAATGCTAAAATATTTGCTGAAAATAATGGAATAGAGACAACTATAAATGTGATACAATTATATGATTATGATATAACGTTATTATCATTGGCAATACATTTATTAAGTAACCAATGTAAGATTGAATCTAGTTTACCTTTATTAGTTAAGGCAGATGCCTTTTCTATATTGATTAGTTGTATGGAAGCTGAAACAGATGAATTTGAGATGACTGAGTTGGTTGTATCATCATTAAGATGTGTAAGACGTTTAATACAATCTGAGGAGTTGGCTTATGAATTTTGTAATTGTGGTGGTGTTCCATCTATGGCAAATATTATATGTAAATCAATGAAGAAATCTATTGTAATGTTAGAAGTGTTACGTGTTTTATTATGTGTATTATATTATACTCAAAATGTAGAAGGAGTAACAAATGAATATCCAGAAGAAGAAGAAGAATTATATAATGCTCGTTTAGGTGGATGGTATAATATAAGTATGGACAAAGAAATGATTGATTCTATAATTCAAGCAGTTTTGACTTGTGCATATGATGTGAATCATCAAAAACAATTACGTTTACAAAAGGTGTCTCTTGGTTTATTGGCTTATTTTGCTTATCACCGATTAGGTATTATATCTATGACTGCCTCAGGTTTTGATAGTTTAACAAGAGAAGTATTAAATAATTTTGGAGGGGATCCGGTTATTATGCAATTGTTAGCAATATGTATAGATAACATAGCAATGTATTCTGTAGAAGTATATGACACAACGATCACAAGAGATATAATAAAATGTTTCAAGGGCGCATTATCAAAAATGAGTAATAAAAAAGAAGATAAGCAAGTATGGCAGAAGGTGGAAATGACTTTAGAGGCCATGAATTCAGCTGATGATCCTTTGGATGCATTTAAAAATACTTTATTAATATTTGATTTTAATTTATCTGAGTTTGATAAGGATCCATATGTAAATGGTGTACATGATTTAGCATCTAATGTAAAGGATTCTTTAAGAAAAGGAGGTCAAAGTAAAATATATTATCAAAGTGATGAAAGGCGATTATTTAAATGGAAAGCAAGTCAAGATCTAAATACATTAGAATGGACAATAGGAGATGATACAGAACGTGTATTTAAAATATCGGTTGTTCGTATAAAAAATATATCAAAAGGATTATCTCATCCAATATTAATATCTGCAAATAAGAAGGAGCCAAGAAAAGTGAGTGCAAAAGTAACTTTATGTATATATGGACCACCTACTGAGGATTTCCCAGAAGGATTAGAGTTGCCTATAAAGACAAAATCACAGAAAGAAAGAGATGCCTTTGTGGATCTAATAGTATTATGGCGTGACGCTGCAAGTTATAACTATTAAGATGGAAAAAATATATGTAAATAAATAAATATATGTATATATATATGTATATATATGTGTATATATTTGTGTGTTTATTAATATAAAGGTAGAAGCGTCTACACTTTTAAGTAATATTCTTACACATTTAAAATTTTCATGTTTGTTTATTGTTAATTGTTAATTGTTTATGTTTGTTTTTTTTTTTTTTTTTTTGTAAGAGTGTTAAATATTTACATAAAATCATATTTTTTCTTTTTCATATAAGACGATTATTTTATTGTGTTCTTTTATAAAATATAAGAACTATTAAAGTTATATATTTAAAAAAATAAATTGGTATTTTATAAAAATGTATTAACTTTGAAATAAAGTGGAATTATAACACATATATATATATATATATATATATATATATATATGTGAAGAAGTATGGATAACATTATTTTTTTGGGGATATTGGTTTGTTATTATTTTATATTGTATGATGATTTATCACCATAAAATCTTTTAACCTATGGGAACTATTATATATGAGCATATATATATATATATATATATATATATATAATTTGTTTTTTTTTGAAAATTCAAAATGAGAGGTAAAATTTGATTTATATGACAGTTTTCATTTTGAGGGTGAAAGGTATTTTCTATATTTTTTTTTTTTTTTTTAAGTTTAAAATATGTTAGTAAAAAAAGATCTCATAATTTTGTTATTTAGCATATATATATATATATATATATATATATGTAATATGTAAGGTCAATATATAGATAAAGATAAATAAATATATGAAAACATGTATGTATTTCTAAATAAATATATATCATATTAATATATAATATTTATATATCATATTAATATATAATATTTATATATCATATTAATATATAATATTTATATATCATATTAATATATAATATTTATATATCATATTAATATATAATATTTATATGTCATATTTTATTCATATTAATCTTTATTATCCATATCGTCATCCATTTTGGGAGCTAAGAAAAATTTAACAAATCCAACTTTTAAGGTATCTGAATCGGGGGAGGTATCTTTAATTTCATATTTGAACTCGATGGGTCTACTGTCACTTAAACCTAAGACGACTACATCTGCTAAAATGTTTGATTTAGAAAACAAGTTTAAATATTTGATGGCAAAAGATTGTTTAATTTTTTTTTTGGATTTAATTGTAACTCCAATATCATCTTCGCTAGTTGAATCTCTTGGTTTGAGAGCTACTTCAGCATCACCTACTATACCTTTTGTAGTAAATTTAATACAATTAGAATCAATTTCAATAAAAACAGTATCAGAAAATTCTGATAAATTCCTAAATATATTGGTTAATTCTTTACTGCTTAATTCTACTTCTGCATCAAATCCTTCTTCACAGTCAGGTATATTTAAAGAATCCAATTCAATAGACATTAATTTTAAAGAAAAGTTAGTAACTTTATCTTCTTTGTTGTTTTCAAAAACAAAATTTAAATTATCTTCATCATCTTTACTAGATATAACTACTGATTCATTAGCTCCACATAATTTGAATACTTTATTTAATGATGCAATATTTACACCTAACACTCTTTCACGATCACATCTATAATGAGAAAATCCTGAATCTAATAAATGTAAGCTAACTAGAGATACATGATTCCCATCTAATGCTTGTAATTTTAATCCACTCTCATCGGCATCCACATTGGCATCATTTACTAAATCTTTGATACATTCAAAAAGTTTTTTTAAAATAGATGCATTATTTAATTTAGCCTCTAACATTTTTTTATTAAGCTTTTTATGATAATTCCTTTTTTATATTAAATTTAGATATATATAAATATATATATATATATATATATATATTATTATATTTTTTATTTATTTTATTTTATTTGTTTGTTTGTTTTTTTTTTTATTATATGTGTAATAAAAAATTATGAATATGAATATAAATTTTAATATTTATGTTTTTATTTTTTTTATATCTTAATGTATATTTTTCTCTTTCTTTTTTTTTTTTTTTTTTTTTTTTTTTTTGGCTAACAATTTTCTAATAGCTGTGTTTTTAGTTATTTTTATTATTATTAATAATTATTCTTATATTTATGTATTCAATCTATTTTTAATATTATGTATTCTTATTTTATTTTTTTTTTTTATTCATTACATTTTCCAAAAAAAGAAATAAAAAAAATTACTACATAAAATTTTATACATAAATATAAATATATATATATATAATTTTTTTTTTTTTTTTTTTAGTTAGAAAAGAAGAGAAAAAAAAAAAAAGAAGCATATACCTTAAAAATAGTATTGTGTAAAAATGTTTCTTCAAAAGTTATTTTTAAAGAAAGATATAAATGATAATGTGCATATTATATATGATATATATACCTATTAATATTATATATATTTATTAGTTTTTTTTTTTTTTTTTTTTTAACACTATGGAGAAAAAAACATATAATATATATATATTATATATATTTATAAATTTTTCTTAATATAAACTTATGTGTAATTCAATATATATATATATATATATATATATAAATATATTAAATATTTTAGTAATTATAATAATTTTATTTATAAAATATAAAATGAAGAGAAATGAGTATGAAAAAAGGTCATGATAATTTTAATATTCTCTTTTCTCTTTTATTTAATTTTTTTTTTTTTATCCTATCATCTTGAATAAAATAATGAGTGATATATGCCTAGGTGTTTAATTTTTAATATGTGCACATATATAAATATATATTTTATTTTTCAAATTTTTATATTGAATTATATAAGAATTATCAAAACATATATAAAATAATATATTATATATATATATATATATATATTTATGTGTTATTTATAATTAATAAAAAGTTCTTTTTATTTTTTTTTTTTTTGATTGTTTGTTTTTTAAGAAAGATTATTTATATTTAAGCTATATATTATATATATTCTATTAGTTTTTAATATGAGATGCATATAAAAATATGTTTATATATTTATAATATTATATATTTTAATCTCAATCATTCTTAAAAGCACCTTCTTTAGATGTGATATATTATTAAAAATGAATGGAAAAATAAATATAAAAGTTATTAATTTCTTATAAATTTTGTCTTATAAAATATTTTACTATATATAACCATTTCAAATTATTTAATTTTTTTTTTTATTATTTGGCTCTCACAATAATTTTTTGTGTATATAAAAAGTGGAATTCATATTTCAAGTATATATATATATATATATATATATAGAAATATATACTTATTTGTAATGGCTAGTAAAAACAATAACTATTTGATATATATATATATATATATATATATATATATATATGTGTAAAATATAAAGAATTCCTTTTCATATATTTTTCAGCTATATAGAACATAATGATCTGAGCTTTAAAAAATAATAATAACAATAAAATAAAACAAAACTTTAAGACAAATAAGAATACATATATTATATAAATAAGGTTTTCCTTAAAAATATATATTTCTTAATATGTTATGTGTAAAAACAAATATATATATATATATATATATATATATATATATATATAATATTTCTCTTTGATTACTAAGAACAATATTAAGTTCATAATATATTATTATTCAAATTATAATGATTAATTTATTATAATTAGCAATCTTAATATGATATATATAAATTCATTATATGATAATAATAAGGACAATATATATTTCACTTACTATAAATTAATGTTTAATATTTTTTTATGAAGACCATAATAAATATCTATCTTGATATTTTTTTTTTTTTTTTTTTTTCTTCATTATAGCTAGCTAAAATTTGGACAATTTTGTTAATTTCTTTTTAGCTATTTTGTATATATTAGAAATGGTATTTCTTAAATAGGCAAAAAGGTATATTTTTAACTTAATATGGATATATATTGAAATATATTGATTTAAAAATATAATAAATAAATAAATATATATATATATATATATAAGATTTTTATTAAAGTATTTTTTTAATATATTATAACAATATCGTTTCTTTCTTAAAGTTTATATATATTTTTTATTATATATATATATATATATTTAATGGAGAATAATTAGCGTAATATATAGGATAAGATATAATCCTCAAAATAAATATATTTCTCTGATATAATACATAAACAATATAACATATTTATGCCTATGACGAAACCTATATTTCCATAAAAAAAAAAATAAATAAAATAATAATAATTTCTTGTAATTTTTTTTTTTTTTAAATATGATTAATATATATATATATATATATATATATATATATATATATATATATATGTATATATTGTATGTGCAAATAGTAACATCTTGAAAATAATATAAATAAGATTCAATAAATTTTGAAAAGTATTAAATTATCTGTTATAATTTCATTATATATAATAATAAAATATTTTGTAATTTATTTTTGATTCACAACTATTGAATATATATATATATATATATTTTTTATTACTAATGGTAATGGTGTAAGACGTTCAAAATATATGAAAACAATTATATATATGTGTATATATTATATAAATTTTTATATTTTTTTCCATATAATTTACAAATGCATATATTATTATATATATGTATTGTGGAAAAAATAAAATTATATTTTTGAATTATCCCAAATTAAAGAATTACAATAAGCTAATATAAAAAAAAAAAAAAAAAAAAAAAAAAAAAAAATTGAACTTTGTATAAAGAGCGTATAATTTATTATATACATATATATATATATATATATATGTGTATTACTTATTTGTAATAATATTATTGTAACATTACAAAATATATATATAATTTAATCTGAATTTATAATTACAGAATTGTTTATATAAAACAAAAATATTTGTAATATATATATATATAAATACTCTAATGTCATATATATTTTTTATTTTTTTTTATACATTATTTTGAATATAATATTTTATTAAATATGTAATATATAGAAATAAATTCATGTACTAGTGAACCAAAAAAAAAAAAAAAAAAAAAAAAAATATAATATATATATATATATATATATATATACATATAATTATTTATATCCATATTAATAACATTTTTCATGATTTTTATAAATTGTACAAATATTATATACACACCTGAAAAATTTTATTTATTGTAAGGGAAAATAATATATATATATATATATATTTATATTTACAAATATTAATGTGTTAATATATAAAATAATATTTTTATAAAGTCTTTTATAATGGCCATATCCAGGAGCAAAATAAAATATTTATTTCCCAATGCTACATTACAGTCATACTATCCAAATTCCGAAATGTTTAAAGTTCCAAAGGTTGGAAGTGCACCAAGAATATATAATGGTTTAGATCCTCGAAAGGTACATAGTTATCCATGGATAAATATGTTTAAAACACGAAGAATAAAAGAAACAGGTTATCAACATGGAAATTGGGCAGGTCCTTCTATTCATTCAATGACACTTGATGAATTAGCTACCTTTTTTAGTAATAAAGATCATTTAAAACATTTTTCTCTTTTTCAATTATTTAAAGCAACCTATGGACAATTCCAATTTTTTTTTCTTCTCATGGGTTCTATTGTTGTTACTATATCACCCATTATATTGTTCACCTTATATATGCAAAAATTTGAACCCTTAGAAGTTACCATCGACCCTGAGGAATATTATAAACATTTTCGATGGCATTATTATGGAGGGGAAATTGATCATCATGCTTTCTCACAATATCTTGAAGCTAGAAGAGCAGTTAGATATAGAAATGCTGATATAAATCCAGTCGATTGGATACCCCCTCAATATAGAAATGTAGAGGAATAATATCCTAAAATATATATATATATATATATATTTATTTATTAATAATATATATATTTTCAAACATTATATGTTTTTATAATTAAATTTTTCTTCTTTTTTATTTTATTTTATTTTATTTCATTTTTTTTTGTTTTTTCATATATATATATTTTTTATTTTTTTTGTAATATTTAATTTGTAGTTGGTTTTTATCTTTATTTTTTTATTACATATATTAATACATATATATATATAATCTATTGTTTATGTTAATAAGAATCAATCTTATAGAAAAATAATATTTGGAAAATAAGATTATGAACAATAATTATACATGTATTGACAACTATTTTAATCAACATATGTATAACCTCAAATATATCATTTAATTATGTGAAAAATGTAAAAAATATGAAAACAAATTTCATGATTTATGCATGAATTATTATTATTATTATTATTTTTATGTTTGAGTACTATTCATAATGTCTTTATATTTATCCAAGTTTTCTCCATTTATTTCGAATAGAGCATTTACATTCTTTCGTCCACTAACTATAAATATGTATAACATGTACATAAAAAGTGTAAAAATAATATAATCATAAATATTATATTTTATATATATATATATATATATATATATTTATATGATTAGAAAAAAAAAAAAAAAAATTTACTTTGACACCACTTGTTTATGTTATCCCTTAATATGCCTAATATGCGAATTGTTTTGGAGCATTCGTCATCATTCCTAAATATACAAAATAAAATATTTATTAATAATATTATTATAAATCCATTCTGGATATTATCTATTATAATATATGAAAATATATTTAATATATATACATATATATATATTTGTAAAAGATCATATTTATATTATAATTTTTTATATTACTCTAGGAGGTGCATATTCTGAATGGCATTTCTAAATGCTTGTGCTGCTAACTCTATGGAATAATTAATATCTTTATTCATATCTTTATGTAAGACTGAAAAAAAAAGAAAGATATTTATATATATATATATATATATATATATATATATATTTTTACATGGTATTATTGAATATGTGTAAACAATAAACACATATGTAGTACATATATATATGTTAACCTGTCCAACTAACTAATAGCTCTAACATTTTTGGACTGGAAGGGGGCATTTTCATTTTGTTTGCATAATGTAAGGCATAAGAATAAGACTTCATACTTTTTTCATGCATTTTCTCTTTATCGATACCATGAAATGTATCTGCACAATATCTTGACATATCACCAAGTATATGCCAATAGAACATTAAGATTTTCTATAAAAATGAAAATAATATATGAGATTATTTTGTAGTGAATATAAATTATGTAATACAATGTAATTAAATTTTATACATTTGGGGAAGATAAAAAGAAATTATTATTTCTATATAATATTTTATTTTTTTTTAAATATATATATATATATTTTTTTTTTTCTCATGTAAAACAAATTATACATCTTCAGTTGTTCTAGAAATGCATTTATTTTTTAGGACTGCATATGTATTTTTTTCAATGCTTCTTATATCTGTATTTAATTTTGACTTGAGTAATTGGGCACAATTTTTTTCACTTTCGCTAGATTTTTCATCTGTTATAATATTTTCAAGAATCGTTTTTTCTTTTCTTTTAACATTTAAAGCATTCTTGAAAGCGAATCCCTATAAAATAATATATAAAAACATTGGTATTTATATTGTCTTATATATAATTTAAGCTTGGTGTTCGAAATGAATGACACCTTAAACGATATAATGTATTATACATATAAATATATATATATATATAATAATTTTTGAAATATGTAATAAAAATATATTATCTTTTATATGATTTCTTATATGACATATATACGTTTTAAAAATCTTATAATATATTACCACTGAAAGAGATTCTGTGTAGTTTAAATTGTAATTCTCTACATTTACAGATTTAATAAGTGTAACTGTTTCTATAGTTGATAAAATGAAAGAAACAATAAATGAGATGTCATATATGATTGAAAATAAATAATATTCACATATATTTTTACCATCATATGATCCAAGGTTATTTAATATTTTTATATAGTATATAAGTTCCTCCTTATTTGAAATTGAAATATCTTTATCAATATATTGATTCATTTGTTTGATTAAAGTGTGAATGTGTAAATGTATATTAAATAAAAGAAAAATATATATCTATAGATAAGTGTTTTTTTTTTTTTTTTTTTTTTTTTTTTTTTGCACGAACATTATTATATGTAAAAATAGAATATATATATATATATATATATATAAATTATTTATAAAAAAAAACAAAAAAAAAGACAACTGTTGTAAAACCGAAAAGGCTTATGTTATTATATAGGAAATGTTTTATTATATAAATATTTCATTATTGAATGAAAAACCTATAAAATATATGTATTATATATATATATTTCTTTTATGTTTTTTTTTTTTTTTTTTTTTCTTGGTCTTACAAATTTTTAGCTAGCTGATTAGCTTTTTTTTTTTTTAATTTAATTTTTTTTTTTTCCTATATATTAACATATAAAAAGTAAAATTTATACATATAAAATGTTCTTTTATTATTGTAGTAAGAAAAAAAAAAAAGAAATAATAAATTTATAATCATAATATTTTAATTGGTTTAATTGTAAATTATTTTTCATGATATATAGATATGAAAAAATATCCATTCAAATATAAAAAATTATATATTAAGATTAAAAGTCAAATTATATTTTAAATATTGATACATGAAATGGGATAGAAAAAAAAAAAAAAAAGCATATTTAATTTATAACACAAAAAAGGTTTAAAAAAAAAAAAGAAATAAGAAAGCGAAGGTATATATACATATTAAAAACAATTATGTCATATTATTAAAAAAAAATAATAATACTTGTAAATAATGTATAAGAAATATTTATTTCAATAAAATATATATATATATATATATATATATATATATATATATATATATATATATATTTATATATATATTTATATTTATATTAATTAAAATTTTCTTTTTTTTTTTTTTTTTTTTTTTTTTTGCATATGACTTTATTAATTACTTGTACTTGAATTTTCCGAATTTTTTTCATGAAGTTCTCTTTTTTCTTCAGAAGAATCTTCTTCCTTTATGGACTGATCTTCTTTAGGTAATTCAGAGAACATGAATTCATTTTGGTATTCAATTAGATATTGTGTACTTCTTTTAACATCAATAAATAAGTTATATACACGTCTAACATCCTGAACAGTAACTTCTGTTGCTTTACGTTTTTTTGATACTAAATTTGCTAATGTAATTAAATGTAAAGCATATCTTAAGGAGGATTCGGATGCAATTTTGCATAATAATTCTTTTGCATATTCATCAATATCAACATCTTCTTCTTCTGCTCTTTGTTCTAAAATTTTAAGTATATCTTGATGTTTATATGGATAGGTTGGAATAATAAGTGTTCTATCTAATAGATCTAAAGGAATACCATGAGGAGCTTTATAATCAGTTCCTCTTATATGTGTAATACCTCTATTTGTTGCCATAATGACTATAGGTGATTGTTCACTTTCTAAAGCTCTATTTAAATATGAAAAGCATTCAATATCTAGCATATGAACTTCATCTATGAATAAGACACCTGGTACAATTTCTGCTTTTTCATCTTCTTGCCATTCATTAATTTTCATATCAATATGTTCTCTGATTTCATTTTTTATTTCACCTGTATCTCCAGAAAATAAAGCCAAGAACCCTTGAGTTCTACTATTAATGGCATCAATATCATGTAAGGTAACAGTATGTACTACTTCTTTTCTTTTTTGTAATTCTCCTTCAGGACATTGAACAAAAAGTGTATTTGGATCCATTGCATCATAATCTTTAGATCTAGCAAATGATTTTCCAATTTTAGTAATTTTACCTGTACCTTTATCAATACAAATAACATCTCCTGCAGTAATATTTTCTTTTTGTAAAGCTTCTATCATTTTACTACCTAAATCATATAATGTTTCCATTTCAGTTGTTTTTAATATCATTTTTCCTAATTTTTTATTTTTATTATTTATATCTCTTTCATTAAATTTCTCTATTTCAATTTCAACAACTTCTCCTTCTATTACTTCTGATTCTTCTTTTACTCTTACACCAATAGATCTTCTAAAAGCTTGTGTCAATGCTTCTGTTTTGCTCATTTCTAAAGAATATACTTCTGAACCAGAAATATGAGTAAAAGGAGTATCTTCACCTAAAGCTTTTGCAATACCCATAGCAATGGCTGTTTTTCCAGTACCTGGTTGACCAGCTAATAAAATAGCTCTTCCACTTATTCTTCCTTCTTTAATCATTCTCAAGACAATACCAGCAGCTTTACGAGCACTCATTTGTCCAATCATACCTTCAGAACAATATCTAGCATCTAAACAATCATTTAGTCCTAACCCTCGAATGTGAGAATGTGCTCCAATTCTTTCTATTTTTTGAATATCTTTCACTTCTTCGAGCTTCATATTGTCATGAATTATAAAATGAGTGAATAAATAAATATATATATATATTAAATTTTTTTTTTTTTTTTTTTATAATAAAGGATTAATGAATTAGATTAATATAATTATATATTAAATAAAAAAATAGATATTTTTTTAATTCAAAATAGGTAGGATGAAAAAATTAAATTATATGAGAAAAAATGTTTATGCTTCGAATTACCCAATAAGTTGTTATATAATAAATATATATAAATAAATATATATATATATTATTTTCCTACAAAATTTATATCTTTCATATAAACATTGTTGTTATATATAAGTTATTATAATTTAACTTTTTATAGATAATATTTTTGACAAAATTATTAACATATTATTATAAATCATACATTTTAAGCTTAATTTATATATATATATATATATATATATATATATATATGTATGTATATATGTATTTATTTCTTTATATGGATAAATTTTGTTACTTTAATTTTTTTTATTTCACTGTAAACCAATATAAAGGTAAAAAAAATTTATCTTAATTTTTGGGTAACATTATAAATAAATTATTTCATTAATTTTTCTTTATATATATATATGTGAGTAAAAAAAAAGAAAAAATGTATCTATTTATAGAATATTATATGAGAAAAATAATATATTATAAATTCTTTATAAAAAATAAAAAAGTAGTAGTATTCATCCAATCCATATAAAGTATATATATATATTATTATATTCTGACTTTTTTTTTTTTTCCTATATATTTTTAAAATGTGTTCATAATATGTATAAACAAAGAATTATACAAAATTTTATAAAGCCTAATAAAATATATTCGAAAAAAAAAAAATGGAGAAATTTTTTTTTTTTTTTTCATATAATATTTATACAAAAAAAAAATTTTTTAAAGAAATATAATATGTATATTATATATATATATATATATTTTACTTTTTTTTTGTAATTAATAAATTATATATATATTTTTAATATTTTTGAAATTCTTTAATTTTTTTTTAAATCAGAAATAGAATTATATTTGTATAATGTAAATATGAATTACTTTTTAACTTAGAAATTATTATTGATGATTAAAATTATATGAACATATGTTTATGTATCTATTTATAAAGAATGTAAATAATTATAAAAATAAGGATTAATGTGTTATAAATTATATATATATAATTAAAAATAAATATATGTATATTTTTTTAAAATATAATTGGTAACTTATTCTTATATTATACATATCATTAATATATATATATATATATATATATATATATTTAGAATATTTAACCATTAGTTAAATATCTTATTATATCATTTTATGATATAAATTTTTAAAAGTATTATAAATATGGAGGATAAAATACGAAAGTATGATATATTTTGTATAATGGGTTTAGCTATAGGATGTGGTGTATTTTCTGAATTTTTAAGTTGGTTATTTGTATATAGAAATGAGAAATTTAAAAAATTAAATGAAGAAGTAAAAGTTTTATATGAAGAAGTACAGAAAGAGAAAGAAGATGGTTTATTAAGTAAAATAGATAAAAAAAAAGATAAGAAGAAAAAGGCTACAGCCGAAGAATTATATATAGAGAAAACAAAAGAAATGACTACATTAAAAACAAAATCAAATTTTATTACAGGGTTAATTTTTATGTGTGTTATGCCTGTATTATTTAGTTTATTTGAAGGATTAACAATTGCTGTATTACCATTTAAACCTATTTTTCCATTTACCTTATTAACACGTACAGGTCTACAATCAAAAAATTTATATCATTGCTCATCAACTTTTATATATACATTGACACTTATGCTAACAAGACAAAATATTCAAAAATATTTTGGATATGCTCCACCAGCAGGAATGTTTGGAGATTATAAAATGCCAGATGAACAAGCTGACGTATGGAAATAAATATATAAATATATATATATTGACACTTAATATATATCTACTTTTCTCCTTTTATTATTTTATTTTATTTTATTTTTTTTTTTTTTCAATTGTGAAAATTATGTATATATTAAAATATGTTTATGTGCATTTAAGCAATAATTTTTATGTGTTTAAATTTTTTAGTTTATTTTTTTTAATATAACAACTTTTTAAAATATCCTATTATCAAGTTAATAATAAAATACTAATTATTACAAATATATATATATATATATATATATATATTTATATTTATATATATATTGATTTACACGTTTTGATACAAAAATAATATTTTTATAATAATGATTTTTCCTTTTTTGATTTAATAAATGTATATTTTTTCTTTTCATGAACACATTTTATTTTTTTGGAATATTAAATATTATGACTAAAGAATGATTCATTCATTCATTTTTTTTTTTTTTTTTTTTTTTTTTTTTTTTTTTTTTAAATGAAAATATAATATTTTTTCCTTTTTGGTATTCTTTATCATTTATATATATAATTACAAATATGCATTTATTTATAATTATTTTTATGTCATATAAATATATGAATAAAAATGTTATATATATATATAATATTATAATAGGATATATTTTTATTTAAACATTAGTATGTGTGCACATTATTACTGATATAAAATTACAATATATATTTAATCTTACATGTTTTCACATCACTTTTTTATATTTTTATATTTTTATATTTTCATATTTTTATTTTTTTTTTTAATATGTAAAATAATAGTAAAAAAAAAAAACATAAGGAAAAAATATATGTGATATTATTATACATATATATTTTATTTTATCTTGTTTATAATTTTAGTAAGTATTAAATTTATAAGAATATTGTACCTTTTAATATTGTAATACTTATTGTGAACAAAATAATCTGGACATAAAATTTTGCCTTAGTATGTATTTCCTATTCTTTTTTTGTCTATAAAGTTATTCCTTTCTATTATTTTATTAATATAAAAAAATAAAATAGAATGTGTTCATAATATATTCAAATTCTATATTTTTTCATGTCCTATATATTTATATATATATATATATATATACTTCTTGTTTGACATATAAAAAAGAAAAACACTTTTTTTTTTTTTTTTTTTTTTTTTCAAGAATTATATAAATGGTATTTTACATTTGTGTATGTTTTTCATATTTTGTTATATTACAGTAATATATATATATATATGTTTATTTATTTATTTATTGTATTTTTTTTTTTTTTTTTTTTTTTTTTTTTATTGAATTAAAAATACTATTTATTTTAAGGAATTAAGAATATTATAATATAAAAATATATATATTATTATATATATATATGCTTATATTTTTTCCATTATTTAATTTTTCTACAAATAATAAATTTATAGAACATTATATATTTGCTTGTATTTATTATTTTTTATTTACATAAGGATAAGTGTTTTTTTTCTTTTTCTTTCTTGAAATAAATATTCTTACTATATTATTATATATATGTATTTATTAAAATTATAAATTATGTAGAGCGAAATAAAAAAAAAAAAAAAAATAGTAACATATTTTATAATTTGTTATATTATATATATATATATATATATATATATATTAATTTTATAATATGTAATATATATTTTATGACAATATTATTATTATACTATATATTATATTTGTATATAAAAAAGATTTATATGACATTTTTTTATACAAGTTAATTTATTCATATAACATATATTATTTATGTATTACTTTTTTTTATTTTATTTTATATATATATATATATATATATATATATATATATAGAAAATTATCCATTTAATTATTATATAAAACTAAATGAAAGATAAAGATTTGTTTATAAATGTAATAGTTACATATTTTAAAAATATATATATATATTAATTTATATATATATATATATTTATTTATATAATAAATTTGTATGTATAGATATATGTATATATATTTTATTAGCTTCTACAACATAAATTATTAAAATATAATAAAAGTTTTTATTTGATTTGTGTTGTGTTTTTTTGTTTGTTACTTATTATTTTTTATTTTATATAATTTTTTGTTTGTTTGTTTGTTTTTTTTTTTTTTTTTTTAAATTATATAAATTGAATTAAGACATTTTTTCCATATAATGATATGGGGTGTATAAATAGCAAAATAAAAGAGAAAAGAAAAATAAAAAGAAGAAAAAAGGGAAAATGTAATTTAATAGGAAATATTGAAAGGAATAATGTAGGTACTAAAAATGTATCAACATATTTGATAAAAGAAAAGAATAATGGAGAGCATTATGAATATAACGACAATAAAAATATAGAGCGTAATAATGATAATATTTATAATAATGATAATAATAATATTAATTATAATAGTCCTTATATTTATAATATTAATAATGAGATTACTAATAATGTTGATAACTCAAAAGAAAGATTGTATTACAAAAAAAATATATTTAAGAATATTTCAAATAAATGTAGCGATAAAAAATTACATACAAGTAGTGATAAAGAAAATGATCCTTATGTAAGAAAAAATTCAACAAATGATAAAAGTATAAAAAATAATGATGATGATAATAATAATAATACATTTTTGTTTAAAGATATTAATGACAAGAAATTGAATAAATCTTATTATTATAATGAGGTTTATAAAAATATTGAATCAAATAAATTTGATATTTGTAGAAGTAGAAGCATGGATTTAGACAATATAAACATGAGTTATAAATTAACTGAAGAGAAGAAAAAATATAAAATTAAAAATTATGATAATAATAAAAAAAAAAATGATAAATTAGTTAAGAATTCTTTTAGTAATATTATACATACCATTAGTAATACACTGTTAAATAGAAAATCATATATAGACAATAAATATAAAAAACAAAAAAAAGTACAAAATATATATGATGTGTTTGCTTCATATAATAATAATAAGAATGATAATTTTATTGATGACCATCTTAAAAAATTTCAAAATGAGAATGATTTTTATATGTTATATTTAAAAAATAATTATAAAAATAAAAAGGAAGAAGAAAAATTATTAAAAAGTATGAAGAAAAATAAGGATTTATTAATGTATTATCATGATTTTAAAAATATTATATTAAAAAGAAATTCATTCTTATATATATATGAATATTATAAATATAATTGTGATGTTTTTAATTTATTGTCTTTAATGCCTAGTCATATATCAGAAAATAAACAAGCATCAAAAATATTATTTGAAAGCTCATTCATTGGAAAATATATTATATTGCCATGGATAGATAATGATCCAGATATTAAAAATAATCTTTATTTGAAATATGTACAAAATTATTTAGATATAAAAGAACAAATTCAAGAAATAAATCATACTACATATAAGAATAAACAAAATCAACAATTATCATATTGTAACCTCTTTAATAATACAATCAATCATAATAATCATGATGATTATTATAATTTAAAAAAAAAAAAAACTTCACACAAAAAATATAAAAATCAATCCAACTTTTCTTATACATCTCTTTTATGTAGTCATCTATATGAAAATAAAAAAAAAAAAGGGATTGTACTCAATAAAATGAATAAAAAAAATCTATATTTAAGAAAAAGAAATGAAAATAAAAATATACATGTAACTACTAATAAAACTAATCTTAGTCTTCACAATGTTTTTAAAAATAACATTCGAAATAATCTCATGTATAATAATACAAAAGAATCTTATATCAAAATAAAAAAAATAAAAAAAAAAAAAAAAATTAATAATATGAATAATATAAAAGATAATGAAAAGGGGAATATAAAAAATGAACACTCAACTCATGAACAAAAGGACTTTTTAATTCACTCCAAAGATATCTATAAAATAGATATGACATTAAATGATATGTTCAGTCAAAGTGAAAAAATTAAATCAATAAATCATATAGAAGATATAGGTATAAACGAATATACAAAACAAAATAAATTAAATGACAAAAAAGAATATAATATAAATCAAAAACATTATCATAACACACATGGTATTAATACATTTATAACACCTAACGATGATAATAAAAAAAATGAAAAATGTGATCATAATGTATATGATTATTATATTACTTCATCCATAAATACATTTAAATCGAGGCCCTCTTCATCATCCAACCAATATGAAAACAATAATGATGATAAGAAGAAAAGGGAAAATTTTAAAATAAATGCAAAATATCAAAAAAAAAAACAAAATAACAACAATAATAATAATAAAAATAATAATAATAAAAATAATAGTAATATTTATAATATTGTTAAACCTTCATTCCTTTTTGAAGCAAGTTATGTAGAAGAAAGTAACCAGAAGAATATTATAGAACATAAAAAATATCAAAATGATGAGAAAGGTCTAAGAATACCTATGAAAGATAGTAGAAATGAAAAAAATATAAAAAAGGAATACATTAATGATATACAATATAATAATCTGGAGTGTTATAACAAAGAAAGAGATAATAAAATATATGATGTTCATACCTATAGGAATTATAAAAGTGAGAAAGAAGAAAAACATTATGCCCAAAATGTAGAAAATGAAAAAGAAGGTATAGGAGAAAAAAATAAAATTAAATCATACCTAAAAAGTAATACAAACAAATATAAAAAAGTTGAAAATAATAGTTATAATAAAGATGTATATAATAATAATGGTAGTGATAATAAGATAGAAAAATATGAAGAAAATGATAAACAAAAAAAATATAAACATAACGAATTGAAGAATATCAAATTAGAATGGGAGAAATGTATATTAGATAACTGTGATCATAAATATATAGTAAATGAGGATTGTATTAAAAAAAATTATATGTGTTGTAAAAAATGTGATAAGAAAAGATGTATATTTCATTATGTAAATGGTTTTAAATTATATGGATGGTTGAATTATAAATGGACCGATCCCGATGGGTTTTTAGAATTAAGTATTAGACAAAAAAAAAAATTTGATTCATGGAAAAGATTATCAGATTTATATGAGAATCCAATTGTTATGTCTCCTTATTTATATAATAATTGTATAAGACAAGGTTTCGTTGCTGATTGTTCATTTTTGTCATCATTAACTGTATTAATAGAATATGAAAAGAAACATAAGATCCCAGTTATTTCTAGTATTATAACTCCATGTACTTGGAATTATTTATCTGTAAATAAAACATGGCCTATTTTTAATCCTTGTGGTATGTATATATGTAGACTTCATTGTAATGGTATACAAAGAAAAATAATTATAGATGATTATGTTCCAGTGAAGAACAATAATTCCTTGCTAGTAGCATATTCAAATAATCAAAAAGAATTATGGGTTACCTTATTAGAAAAAGCTTTTGTGAAATTGATGGGAGGATCATATTCTATGTTTGGTTCTAATCCTGGTTCTGATTTGTATTATCTGACAGGTTGGATACCAGTAACAATATCGTTGAAATCTAAGATCAGTAGTTCCCCCCCGTCTTTTGACAAGCATAGTATGCATTCTTTGATAAGGAATGAATATATAGATGAATATATAGATGAATATATAGATGAATATATAGATGGGTATAATGATGGGTATATAGATGAATGTACATATAAAAGTGAAATCGTAATGATAAATAACAAATGTGATAAAAATGATGAATATGTAGATGACACAAGGTATAACCATAATAATAAAAAGGATGGTGATAAATATGACAATGATGATAATATAGCACATAATGATAATATACCACATAATGATAATATACCACATAATTATAATATACCACATAATGATAATATACCATATAATCATAATAATTATAATTATTGTTGTTTCTATAAAGACGATTATGAGGTGGGAGGTAAACTGCAAAAACAATTTCTGAAGGAAGAATTAACTACTATGGATTTTTCCAAATATATGAACGGATCTGTAGATAATTATAGTGATTTGATTAAAAGAGGAGGTTATAAAACGTTGGGTATAAATTATGAAGAAGGGAAATATGAAGAATATGAACAATATGATTCTTATGAAGAATATGATGAAAAATGGGATAGTGTTTGGAATAATATTTATGATGGTATAAAAAAAGGAAAATGTGTTGTATGTTTAGGTACATTAGAATTAAAAGATGCTGCTCCATCGGGTTTAGATTATCCAGAAGGCGTTTCAATATCAACAGGAATTGTAACAAGACATGCTTATTCAATATTAAATATAGAAAATTATAATGGAGATAAATTATTATATATAAAGAATCCATGGGGTTGTATTCGATGGAAAGGAAGATATTCTCATAATGATATTGAAACCTGGACAAAAGAATTACAAAAAAAATTAAATTATTCTTTAGAAAAGGCTATAAGTAAAGATGATGGTTGTTTTTGGATTCCTTGGAAAGATGTAATAAAAT
This sequence comes from Plasmodium sp. gorilla clade G2, assembly GCF_900097015.1. Lineage (NCBI taxonomy): Eukaryota > Apicomplexa > Aconoidasida > Haemosporida > Plasmodiidae > Plasmodium > Plasmodium adleri (nom. inval.). Next base: position 2,364,811 of record NC_041705.1, read on the forward strand.
ATTTTTCACATATATATATATGTTGGAATAGTGTTATTTTCCCATACCAATTTGAGATACATACAAAATGGGAAAATAATAATTTATTGAATTCATCCATATTATTAGATGATACACATTTAGTTGCATACAATCCACAATTTGCTTTACATTTAAATGTAAAAAAACAAGATTTATCAGAAGATGGTTTATATTATATAGGTAAGAAACCAATAGAAGTATGGATACTTTTATCAAGACATGTAAGAGAACGTAAAATTGATGTGTCTCAAAAGTATTTAGCTTTACATGTGCACGCAGGTAATGATAGAATTATATGTCCCTTATTTCCTATAAAACAGGGCATATACTCCAATGGAGAGTGTACATTTATAAAGTTGATAATAGGTGGTAAGGATGACCTTATGAGTATTAATATGATGAGTGAATCGAAAAAAGAAATGAATAAAAATAATATACAAAATGTGGAAAATAGTAATAATTTAGAAAATATAAAAAAGGGGGTCAATATGAATAATATGTTAAATAATGTGCAAAAAGGAAATAGCACTCATAGTAGTAGAAAGAACAATAATGTAGTCATTGCTAATGATCAAACAAATAATACGATCCCATATAAAAATAATAATCACCATAGAAATAATGATGATAACTGTGTGAATGATGATCCATATAGAAATAATGATAACTGTATGAATAATGAAAAACAAAATTTTGAAAATGATCCAGAAGTGCTGAGAAATGTAGATTATGTATTAATTGTATCACAATATTCACAAAAAGAAGAATTTAATTTTACTCTAAAAGTTTTTAGTCATACTCATTTATCCTTATATGAAATACCTCCTTTATTTCCTGATAATTATTCATCATTATATTTTAAAGGTAAGTGGACGAATAAAAGTGCAGGTGGTTGTTCTAATAATTTGTGGTCTTATTTTAGAAATCCTCATGTACGTTTATATGTTCCAGAATGTACAAGATTTTATATTTTCTTAGAATGTTCTCAAGAACATTCAGTTAATTTAAGAATATTTAAAGGAAATACATCCTCACCTAGATCTTTAAAAAAAGGAGATATAATATCTAGTGGTCCATATAAAGCTGGATGTTGTTATATAGAATGTACTTTAGAAAGTGGAATATATTGTCTCATGCCTTCATTATATAGAGCTAATGTTACAGGTAATTATCAAATATGTATACATTATCCAAATAATAAAGAGAAACCGATTTTGTATTTTATTCCTTATTCTTATATTGTACCACCTTTTTCATTTTTTAAATATGAATTGGTACATTTATATTCTTTAAAAAATTATTCCGTCATTTTATTTCATACAACATGTATGACATTATTATCTTTAAGAATTACATTTTTTCAAAATATGGATATTAAAGGAATACCGTTTGTTAATATATATAAAAGAATAAGTGACTCAAATAAGACAACAGACGATTGTGAAAGTGGAAATATTGTAAAAAATAATTCATTCATAACATCTATTACTTATAATAATTCTATATATAAATTAATTGAAAAATGCAATATTCATGGAAATACAGGAAATGATGTTCTTCCACTTTCAACATGTGCCTATGATTACTATATAAAATTTAATTCCGTATTAATACCTTTAGTAGAACTAGAAAAAGAACAAGCTTCTTATCTATTACTTATAACTACAAATATAAAAGATGATATTCTCTATAACCATGAAACTCATTTTATATCAGACAAGCAAATTTTTGTGGATAAATTTTATCCACCCCAATAAAACCTTTAAAAATTTTCTATTAATTTAAAAAAAAGAGAGAAATATATATATAAAAATAAAATAGGCACATATTAATATGTTATAATATTTTTTTGTATCTGTTTTTTTTTTTTTTTTCATAATGTTTTATTTATCGTTTGTTATTTATAAAATATATTATATTATATCTAAATATTATGTTTTTTTTTCAACATCAGAAAAAAAAAAAAAAAAAAAAAAAAAAAAAAAAAAAATTTTTTTGTTATTATTTTATTTTTTTATGTATCTGTTTAGTAATGAATTATATATATATATAATACATTATATATTATACATTATTCATTATTTATCTTTTTATTATTTTTAATTAACATTATATGTAAATATATATAAAAGAAAAAAAAAAAAAATTTTATTAAATATTGAATTGTTTTATATGTATAAAATGTTTTAATTTTATTTTATCAATTTTTTTTTTTTTTTTTTTTTAAATAAAAACTATAAAACTTGTTTTAATTATAATCATAAAATTTTTTTATGTGTGTAATGAGTGTTTTATTTTTTCTATATATGAATATTATTTATGAAAAATACTAAAATAAAAATGAGAAATGAAATGTGTTAAAAAGATATATATGTAATATATTTGAAAGAGCACAGAATATTTGGCTATTGGATTTTTATATTTTAGGCAAATTTGTTTTAAAAACATATATATATTATATATATATATTATATATATGTATGTAATAGGGCTTGTATTTATTAAATATATATATATTATATATATTTTACTTTTTCTTTCATTTAGTTTTTTTTTTTTTTATTTCATTTATTATTTATACAATTATCGTTTGCAGATTATAATAGGATAAATGGAAGTATCTAAATTTATATACATATAATTATACGTTATATCAAAATGTAAGAGTATAGACTATATATATTTATATATATGTACTTATAATGTTTGAGGAGACCAGCTTTATTTTAAAGCATTATAAGGAAAATTTAGGGAGTATGTAATATTAAATTATATGTGATGACAAATCAGTTGCAATGATAAAAAGATTACTGAACATTCATAATTTTTGTTCTTTAAATAGATTTACATGTTGGAGGAAACATATGAGATTACATAATATGATATATAGAAATAATTATGAATATAGTAATAAAAATTGTTTTATAGAAGAATATAGTAGAAAGTATATTCATACACATAATAATATATATATAAAAAAAAAAATATATGATATAATACCATATTTATGTATATGTAAAGATGTAAAAAATATAACATCGAATATAATATTTTATATTTTAGAAAATTTAAGTACAAAAAATGTTGTTAATATTAATGAATATAAAGATAATATAAAAAAAATATATTTTAATATAATGAAATGCTATCATAAAATCTTTGAAAATAATAATGAATATGGAGAATATATATTTACTCTCTTTAATGATGATATAATTTTATCAGTTAGTCCTTCATTAAAAAAAAAACAAAAAAATATTATACAGGATATATTGTTAAATAGTTTAAATTTCTTTTTTGAAAATAATAAAACATATAAAAATAAATTAAATATAAATTTGATGTGTAATATAATTAATTATCCAAAATTTTTATATGTATTACATTCAATTAATTATGATATGAATATAATAAAAGAAAATTTAAGTGTGCAAAATGTGGATTATTTATTATCTCAATATATTAATACAACAAAATATATTACTACAGCAATTGAATTCTCTTCATTTTTTAAAACGCCTAACATGAATATTTTAACACCTTTTAAGAAACATGGTACATTTAATTATTCTTTATTATTAGAACATATAGTAAATAAGCAGTTAAAAAATGCACTCCTCTTGTTATTGAAGGATATTGAGTGTAGTCAATTAAAGCAGGAAATACTATTATATCTGGTATCTTCAGATGATATTACAGGTATATAAATATATAAACATATAAATATATATATATATATATATGTATGTATTTTATTTTATTTTATTTTATTTTTGTAGGCCTGTGCTTAAACGAATGGGCTTATTTAGCAGCAAAGGAATATTTACTTATGAACAAACGTACAAACGATAATAGTAAAAATATAAATGTTAACATTTTAAAAAGATCAATTGATAATATTAAAGATTATAATGATGCTAATGTTCCAAATTTGGAATATTTTGTTTTACCTGAAGACGTTAAAAATGTCAAGTATATAAATTGTATTAATGATTTTAATAATATGGTTATAACCATAAAAGAAGAACTAAACAATCATTGGAAATATAATATATACAATATAAATAATATGGATAATTATACAAATGATAATTATAATAATAATATATTAACATATGAATATATTAATAAAATACTTAGGAAAGAAAAAAAAAGATATTACATTGGTATAGATATCGAATGGGATAGATATAAAAAAAAAAACGTTAGTGTTCTATCTATTTCAACAAATAAAAAAATTTATATAATAGATTTATATTTTATTGATTATAATTATAAATTAATCATATTTAAATTTTTTAAATGGTTATTAGAAAATCCATTTATATATAAATTGTTTTTTAATTTTCCTACTGATATTAAAATCATGTCTTCATATTTTCAAAACATATCACATATAAATATATATAACAATGTTATAGATTTAAATGATAATATATATATGTATTCAAAAAGAAATGAACAAAAAACGTCTTATAACAATAATAATATTTTATATTTTGAAACATTGAATAGAGATATGATTCAATCGAATGATATACATTTATTCAAACAGTTAGTACATTCAACACCTTATCATTTTAATAAAAATATAATAAATAAAATGAACAGCAATAATAATTATAATAATATTAATATTAATATATTAAACAAACAAATGTTAAAATTATATTTTAAAAGTTTAAATGACTTGTGTATAAAGATATTAAATAAAAAATTAAATAAAAAATTTCAATTAGCTAACTGGAATATAAGACCACTTACCCATGAACAAATAATATATGCATCTATTGATTCTTACGTTTTAATAAAGATAGAAGAAATGTTGATAGAAAAAGGTTATATGTCCACATGTGACTCCAACAACAATCAAATGATGAATTTATTTGTTCAAAAATATAAGTTGAGAGATAGTACATGGGAATAAATATAATACACATTAGACGGTATAAATGTGTATATATATGTGAATGTTTTCTTTTTTTTTTTTTTTTTTTTGTTAATTAAATATAAATGATCCTTTAAATAAGGGTGTATCTACACACATATATATATATATATATATATATATGTATATATTCTTTTAAACGTTTTATAACAATTGCTTTAATGCATTAAACTTCATGATACCTGTTATTTAATAAAACACTAATATATGTTATTTTTTTTATTTCCCTACAAAATGAGCATTATTACTCTGTATTCATATATATTATGAAATCTATAAAATACAAAATATATATATATATATATATATGTTACATACTTGTCAAGGTTTTTATATTGGTCCTTTATGAATTAATTTTTTTTTTAATTTTTTTTTTTTTTTTTTGTCATAATATAATTTGTTCATGTTGGCCTTATTTACTCCCCCCTCATCTTATAATTAATATTTTATTTTATTTAATTTAATTTGTATATTTTTATTTTTGTTCGTGTATCCTTGTTAAAAAAATAAAATAATAAATAAAATAAAATAAAATAAAATAAAATAAAATAAAATAAATATGGAAAGTTTAGATGACAGATGGAATAATCAGGTTGATAATTTCCATATGAAGGTAAATAAACTACGATGTGATATGAATGAATATAAGAAAGGGTGTTATAATGCATACAATTTGAGAAATAATAAGAATGACGTATTTGAACACTTACAAAATAATAATATGAAAAGAAGAGAATTGATACATATGAATAATAATTATGAAATAAACAATTATCTAAAGAAACCTCATAATCAAACGTATATATTAAAAGACGATAAAAATTCTAATGTTAATGATGTAACCTTTCCAGTGTCCAAAAATATTTCAAACAAAGTGATAAAAACAAATGAGGAAAAAATTTTAGAAAACAAGTGTTGTTTCAAGTTGAATGTTAGAAATAAAAGAAAAAATGAAAAGATCATAAAAATTAATGAGAAGCGTTGGTTGATAGGTAATATATATGAATAATGAATTATATATATATATGATATATTTATTTTCACCTATAATATATACCTACATAAATCAAATGCAGGTCACAAATTTCATTTTTTTTTTTTTAAACTCATTTATAGCTACAAAACATGTAAAGATAGAAAGGGTAAACAAAACTGGAATTGAACAAAATGAAGAAGAAAAAAATAAAAAGGACAAAAATAGATATATATATTTAGAAGGGGAAGAAGGTAAAAAAATATAAAATCATAAATGTAAATATATACATATATACATAT